>NC_085137.1:23942845-24117845 GCF_035046485.1 Aedes albopictus
CAATCTTGTTTGGGTGTTTTCTTAGATATCGAGGGTGCCTTTGACAACGTGCCTTTCGATGCCATATTGGAAGCCGCACGGAGTCATGGTATATCTCCAATGATTTCCAATTGGATTCACCAAATGCTCAAAAACCGATATCTCTTCTCGACATTGCGTCTAGCAGGGATTAGGAAATTGAGTGTTTGTGGATGCCCCCAAGGGGGAGTCTTATCACCGCTTTTGTGGAATCTCGTAGCAGATACGCTATTGAGGCAACTCAATAATAGCGGTTTTCCTACTTATGGTTTTGCCGACGACTACCTAACATTGTTAGTTGGTATGTGCATCAGCACCCTTTTCGACCTGATGCAAAACGCCCTTCAGCTAGTTGAGGGTTGGTGTCGCCAATATGGCCTTTCGGTTAATCCGAGTAAAACATCTATTGTTCTTTTCACGGAAAGGAGAAACCGTAATGGCGTTCGACCTTTGCGTCTCTTTGATTCTGAAATCGATGTGACTGAACAGGTAAAGTACGTTGGAGTCATTCTTGATTCCAAGCTTTCCTGGACACCTCACATTGAGCTCAGAATCAAGAAAGCTTGTATGGCCTTCGGGCAATGCCGGCGTACTTTTGGTACAACTTGGGGTCTAAAACCCAAGTATATCAAATGGATTTACACAACTGTGGTTCGGCCAATATTGGCTTATGGATGTCTTGTGTGGTGGCAAAAGGGTGAAGTGAGAACGGTCCAATCAAAATTAGGCCATCTCCAAAGGATGTGCTTAATGGCGATGTCTGGAGCGTTCTCTTCAACTCCTACGGCAGCGCTAGAAGTTCTCTTTGACGTTGCCCCACTACACATTCATCTCAAACAAGAAGCCCTTTCTTGCACTTACCGGTTACGGGTACTCGGTCTACTAGAGGAAACTCCTGTGAACCGCAGTTCAACACACACCTCGTTGTTTCCACTTTTGGTGAATTGGGACAAAATTGTCCTTGCTCCAAGTGATCTTACAATTGCTTGTAATTTTCCATATAGGACATTTTCCACGAAATTCCCTTCCCGGGAAGAGTGGACATCTGGTTATCTGGAAAGAAGTATTTCAGACGGCATCGTATGTTACACTGATGGCTCCCTTCTCGAAGGTCGAGCAGGTGCTGGTGTTTATTCTCGTGAGCTAAGGCTGTATCAGTCTTATTCACTTGGTAGACACTGTACCGTTTTTCAGGCCGAAATCTTTGCTCTTATGTGCGGAGTGCAATCAGCACTTCAGCAGCACGTAATGGGCAAAGTAATATACTTCTGTTCAGATAGCCAGGCTGCTATTAAAGCACTTGCTTCGGCCAACTCCAGGTCGAAGATAGTTATCGCTTGTCGAACTCAAATCGAGGAGCTGAATTCAGCAAACGCTGTTCACCTTCTATGGGTACCTGGTCATTCTTCCATCGCTGGAAATGAATTGGCTGATGAGTTAGCTCGCTCTGGAGCATCACATGACTTCATTGGCCCTGAGCCAGCTATTCCGATATCGAAGTGTTGGATTAAGCTTCAGATTCACACCTGGGCTGTCACTCAACACAGACAATATTGGAATAGTTTGGAGTCATGTCGTCAAACCAAATTGTATAGTGCTGAGCCATCTCTACGGGTGGCGAAGTATCTAACTAATCTGTCTAAGCAGAATTGCAGCATGCTGGTCAAAGCATTGACTGGCCACTGCCGACTCAGCTATCACATGGCGAATATTCAGCAAGCTGATTCATTTGCCTGTGATAGCTGTGAATCCGATTATGGAACTTCGTATCATTTGATATGTAACTGTCCAGTTTTCGCGCAACTGCGTTTCCGAGTATTCGGTAAACACTTATTAAGTGAAACTGACTTCAGAAACCTGAATCTTCAGGATATTCTGTTGTTCTTAACCCGCTGTGGTAAAGAGCTATAGGCTCTCTTTCGCTTTATGCGTTATTACAGTGCCCTTTTCAGGGCGCTGTTTGAACCCATTGTGGTACGCTTGTGCGTTAGTACCCTCTTCCAGGGTATTTTTCCTATTTCCCTACCTGTCCCTATCCCCATCCAAATCCTTTTTCCTTCCTTTTCCCTCAGGTAGATGATGAAATAGGCTGTTATTTTGGCGATGGCACAAATGTCCCAAATGGAGGATAACGTGCCTCTGGAGCCGGCCTTCTGATACCTGATACCTGATGGGATTAGAAGAACATCTAACACATACACCGTTGTGCACATGTATGTCAAAGCGGGAGAGGAAATTATTTTTAATTGTCGGGAGCTTCGGCCACTGCCTCCCAATCACTTATTGGTATGGCATTGTTTTTTATGCCTTGTTGGGTATCTAAGTCACTGCGACTAGTTGATAGATCTATTGTGACACATGCCCCATTTTTATTTAGCTTTGTCAAGTCGATGTATCATCATTGGTATTGGTAATAATCAGAATTTGACCAGAAACGATATCCCAACACGGTGCCACATTTCGAATGAATTGAATCACCATATTTGGGGACATCAAAGGGTTCTATTAGCCCTTTGTCGAAGAACCTTATTCTTTTAGTTACAACTGACGGAAAACGGCATAACAAATGTTCCAAGTCTTCTGTATCTATGCCACACAAGCGACATACATCATCTTGAAGTTTTCCAATAACCTTCAGATAATACCGGCTCGGACAATAACCTGTTATAAGGCCAGTTAAAGTACTAATGTCTTTTTTGGAAAGTTCAATAATTTTGTGTTTGCAACGTTTGGCTTTATAAAACGCTTAGACTGCCTCGCAGTTGTAGTGTTTTCCCAAATGGATTTTAGTTTTTGCTGTTCCCAAGCTTTAAACTCCATTCTGAGAGAACATCCAGATATGCTACAAAATGGTTCAGGAACTATGAATTGTTGAGACGATCCAAGTCTTGCTAGCATATCGGCTTGCTCGTTTCCTTCAATTCCGCAATGTCCTGGAACCCAAAACAGCTTCACCTGATTGCGGCGAGCTAATTGTTGAAGTGATTGGATACACTCCCAAACATGTTTTAAAGTGCATGATGCTGATTTCAAAGCATTTAGTGCTGCTTGACTATCAGACATTATGCAAATTTTTTAATGCCTGTAATTTCTACAACATTCTAAAATTGCTTGAATTTCAGCTTGAAAAACTGTTGGTCACTTACCCATTGGTATTGATACATTAATCCCTGGGCCAGTGACACCTGCACCAACTTGATGATTCAATTTAGAACCATCAGTTTAAAAAACGATCGATCCTGGTTGTAGCTGTGGCTGTGGCCGGGCCACCATTTTCCCACATATTTTTCCCAGGATTAATCACTTGGAAAGAACGCTGAAAATTGTATCGTCTGCTCATCCAATCACCATTGCTTGTGACTAGCGAGTTGATACTAATTGTTTTTTTGAATACTGAGGTGTCCTCTCAGGTCACCTTCAAAGAGATTTTTAGTTCTTTTTAGTTTGAAAAGACTCTTTGCAGCTTCTATTTGAACAAAGTGATGCAATGGAAGTAGGTATAGTAAAGTGTCTAGCGCTTTAGATGGAGTTCTTCGCATTGTACCAGTAGTTGAAAGAGTAGCTATCCTTTGAAGTTTTTGCAGCTTCTTTTGAGCTAACCTTTCATTAGTTTTGGGCCACCAGACCAATGACGCGTAGGTAACTCTGGGTCTCACAATCGCCGTGTAAATCCAATAGATCATTTTCGGCTTAAGTCCCCATTTTTTACCAAATGTTTTTTTAGTTATCCATAGAGCATTTATAGCTTTAAAAACTAGGGTATCGCGCCACTTGGGCGGTGGCTTCTATATTCGTCTATTTTCCACTATAACTCAGTCAATTTTGAACCAATTGACTTGAAATGTTGTACACTTGTAGATACTATACCTATCTCACCACATTCCAAAAGTTGTGTCAATTGGTTCAAATTTGACTGAGTTATAGTGGAAAACAGACGAATATAGAAGCCACCGCCCAAGTGGCGCGATACCCTACTTGCTCAAGATGTAGATTCCAGTTTAGTTCACTGTCAAGATATAGACACGACACGAACACGTTTAGTACTTCCAGTGAGCTATTCGCTCTTTGAAGGAAGCACGACACTAGACAACGGACTAGCATGCAACGCCCAGTGGCACAGCCGAAAACTTTTCCTGACAGCTGCGGCGGGAATCGAACCCGCGCTCCTAGCACGATGCGACTACATGCTTGGTGACACTATCTGCACGACCACGAAGCCACCGAGATACTTGGCTGAATCTGAAAGTATGGTATGGCAATTAGTGTGTAAAGTGTCTCGAGTATACCAAAGTGGAGAATCCTTGTCGTTTTGACAGGTCTCCTGCTCGATTGGAACTATGGGGATGACACTAGATCGACTGTTCCAATTTTGACGTTTCTCCTCTTTGTTTTATCCAGGCTCGTTATTAGTGTGCAGTCGGACTCTCGACTGGTCGGTCCTCGGCCGACCAATTACGGTAACGGTGACCGTAGCACCTTACAAATATCCATTTCTTGATTTTGCTTTGGCTAACCAAGCCATGTGGGAAATTGCCAGATCAAAAATCAATTGCGCTTTATCTAATCATCTATAGCATACCCTGTAGCGCGGATAAGCACCATCGTCAACCCGAGGATCGAGGGATCAAATCCCAATTTGGTCGAAAGCAGCAAAAAAAAAACAGCAACAGCAGTTCAGGACGTGACCAAACCTCAAAAGTTCCACAGGAGAGTGAGAAAAAAAAAGGAAGGTAAACCGTGAAATGGGCAGGGGAAATTATTTGTTTTTATTTTTGACAATCTGGGGGATAGGAAGGATAAGCATTTAATCAGCCGTATATTGGGCCAAAACCTGCATTTAATTAGCACATATGGCGCATATACAACAGATTTAGCATTTAATGACCTGCTGTAAAGGCGCATATAGTGCCGAATTAATGCTATTTTAAGTGCTTATTGGTTACCTGGGTAATGTACAACATTCTTTCAATGGCTGACCAATACTGATCAAACCTTTTTTCACACATCTCGCAATAGTTTTTTTTTTTTAATTTTGTTTTCAACGGTAACCTTCTATGAGTGAACGACTATAAGGAAAAGCAAAAAGGATTGAAATCTCAGCTTCTTGTTTACTCAAAACACGCGGACGGTGCAATGCCGCGTGTTTGTTATTATTTCCTTCTTTTTTATGTTCCGTCTTTGTTAGTCGAAGCTGCCGGACAGGCAGCTGATTCAGAAAGGCGTGTTTGGTCAGACGGCTGCTAAGAAAGAATCTTAAGAGAACAATTGAATCTGGTTGGTACGGCGGAAACAGGTGCTTCTTTAAGGAAGTTGTGACTTTGATTTGCTGGTATGAATCAAGAATTAAATAAAAAGATTAAATCCAGGAGCATTGAGGTATTCCACAGGGTCGATGAAATCACCGAACAGGATAAAAACATGACATTAAATTGTATCTGTAATACTCACAGTAGATATCTTCATTTAACATTACAAATATCGGTGCAGTCTTCTGCCACGCGCCTTCGACAGTTTTATAAAATCTTCGACTGTCGTTCCGCCCCTACCTTTCTGCTCTTCAGCTATCACATCTCTTCATGATTACTATTCTACGGCGAATTCATTTTTGATTTCAATTTTGGTGACATTTCCATCAATCGTAACTGAGGATATATATGACAGAAGGGGTACTTAAACGCTCTCCAAGACCATGCTAAGGGTTTCTGGGTTCAATACTCGGCCGGACTGCGATTGTTTAATAATCCAGGTTTCCTTGAACGAAGAATATCTTCGGCACTGCAACACGATATGCGAATGCAAAAATGACCAATTAATATTCAAAGAATTTCATTCTTAAAGCACACAACTTTAGCTTTCTGAGAATAATTCGCTTTGAACGGTATCAACTTGCACTTACAATGCATTTATTCTGCGTTTCTTATATCAATAGCGTGACTTTATCCAATTGCAATTATATTGACACCTTCTAATTCTTGAAAATCGCACCCCTGCACACGAATCATCATCATTCCAAGTAGTTCTTCAAACTTCACACCTTACCGGGTTGCATGCGTGATGCATTCGAACAATCGCTACCATCCAATCACCTGAAACGCAATTCTCCGGATCGACGACCTTCATGCTCAACGATGCATCGAAACGCCGTCGCCGCCACCGCCCGTCACCGACACAATTGGCGGTGCTTTCCAGTTCGTGTTTCCAAATTCATAAAAAAAAAATCGATAAATTCGATTGCCATTAAACACCCCGTTCGATCGATGCACTCGATTGGATCGTGACAACTCGAACGCATTTAAAAACCGACACCATTGAAATCAAGTGATAAAAAAGTCCCCTTCTTTTTTTCGGGCTGGTGTTGAGCGCCATCGATGTCATAAAATACGCACGCGGAGGAATTCCACGGAGTCATGTCAGTCGATCCTGAGCGACCATTTCAAAAATATCTGAAACTTTGCACAGTTTTTCAATTTCATATAAATCGCCATTTTTTGATATTAAACCTTCATATTCACTCACGACTAACTTTTCAAAAGGGTGTATGCGAAAATAGTTCTAAAATATTCTAAAAGCTGTACAGCAAAAACGGATTGTTCGATTGTTATAAATTTTTCAGCAAAGTTAGATAACTAAATGATGATTCCTTAGAAAATATACACTGTAAAAAATTTCTTTTTCTACTTTGAAAAAATATGATATTTGTCACAAAAACTCAAATATCTCAAAACCCTATCTTTTTACCAACTTCAATTTTTTAGGGGAAATGGCCCATTATATCAGCTATCTACCATAAAATTTTGGTGATGGTAAACTGATAAACAAAAAAGTTATGACATTTCAAACATTTCACAATTTTTACATTTAGTAACAAAAAAAAAAATTTTTCTGTGTAAATTATTTCGAGAATTATATTTTGATGCTGATTTTATTGTAAAGGCTACCGCCTGAATTAAACAAGTTGTTTTCATGATACTTTAGTTTGATTATTCGTAATTACTATAGTATCTATTTGAAACTTAGACGCGATCCAGTGTTGTGATCAAAAATATTGAGATTGTCATACTTTTTATTGTACGTGACTGGTGAAAAAATCCCTTGATAGTGTTGAAAAGCTGTTGATTATAAGAAAAATGGAATTGAATTTATTTTTAAGACAAAAGCTGTATAATAAAAGTTTTTTTATACGCGTATACGTCTAGTTTATCCGCAAAAAAAATCCCTCTTAGAGAACAGACTTTATGATCGGAAGAATGCGAGTAACTTCAACAACAACAAATGCATAAGAGGTACATACCACAGACAAACAGACGAAACGCCTAGAACAATTTTAGTGAAAATTCATCGCCCAGTTCACACTATCACCACCTGGTGGAAATGTTTCACGAAACACTGCGTTGTGCAATATCGTCATCAGAAGGCGCTAGTGTGAAACGTCAAACGCAAAGAAAAACGATGGGCGCTCTTCTTGTTATGAAAGCCACAACCAAGATTCAAAATGATCGTTGAAGGCGTGGTCAATGAAAATTTCGCCAGTGTTACGTTTGTTTGTCTGTATACATACCTGACAATGCTCACGAAAAAAACAAAAAAATACTACCGCTATGAATATTAAAAATTGTATAGTATTTTTTTTCTTCAGCCACCAACACCAAACAAGTAAGTTAAAATTAATAAGTGATTTTGTTTATTATAATCTAACGAACAAGATGAACAGTCGCTTTCTCAAAGGTCTTCAACTCAACGCTCTCTTGTAGACCGTTTGATGAAAAAAAATGTTCAAAAGAGTTACGAAATCTCACCGAAAGCACCATAGATAAACTGAAAGAGACTGGTTATGCCCAAATGTCCACATTGTGTACAAAATTACGCATTTGCACGTCCTGCCGTCTAGAATTTGACAAACGAGCCATCTGTATATCATCGGTAAAGCAGGGCGCAGGAAGTTCGAAAACGACAACAACTGAGAAATTGCCATCAGCGACATCTGTTTAAACAATTTAATTACGCCCCTTTTCAAAAATGCCCTGTAATATTCTTCAACATCTATACCCATTTCAATATTTTTAACGTTGCAAAACACGCTTTCAACATTCATCTTGAAGAAGAGGGAAAACACTTGTCCTCAAATGTAACAGCAAATTAATGAATAAACGACTAATGCGCGGAGGGCGTGATAAAATCGGAACATTACGGTACATAGTATATTATATTATATGTATATATAATATATAATAAAAACAACTTGTTTTACTCACGCAAGGCCATTAACAATAAAATCAGCATCAAACTTCAATTTCCGGCCGAAATAATTTACACTAAAAAAAATTATTACTAAATGTGAAAATTGTGAAATGTTTGAATTGTCATAACTTTTTTGTTTATTTTCATGGTAGATTGCTAATACAATGGACCGTTTTCTCTAAAAAATTACGTTGGTAAAAAGATAGGGTTTTGAGATATTTGAGTTTTTGTGACAAAAATGATATTTTTTAATGTTAAAAAAGATTTTTTTCACAGTGTATATTTTCTTGGGAATCGCCATTTAGTTATCTAACTTTGCTGAACAATAAAATCAGCATCAAATCGCGATTCCCGGCCGAAATAATTTACACAGAAAATTTTTTTTTACTAAATGTAAAAATTGTGAAATTTTTAAAATGTTATAACTTTTTTGTTTATTAGTTTACCATCACCAAATTTTTATGGTAGATTGCTAATACAATGGACCGTTTTCCCTAAAAAATTCAAGTTGGTAAAAAGATAGGGTTTTGAGATATTTGAGTTTTTGTGACAAAAATGATGTTTTTCAATAATAAAATAGATTTTTTTTCACAGTGTATATTTTCTTAGAAATCACCATTTAGCTATCTAACTTTGCTGAAAAATTCATAACAATCGAACAATCCGTTTTTGCTGTGCATATTTTTGAATATTTTTGAACCATTTTCACATACACCCTTTTGAAAAGTTAGTCGTGGCTCTAAATAAAAATTTGATATCGAAAAATGGCGATTTAGATGGAACTGAAAAACTGTGCAAAGTTTCAGTTCAATAGAAAATCATGAATTAAAAATTTTCCTTAATTTTGATGCTGTTGCTTGGAATCGCTCCGCGGTTTTCGTGACAAACGTTTTTATTTCTTTCTGTATTTTTTTTTCGGAATTGTTGGTAGTTGCGTCGCTATGCAGCCATCGATTGTTCGGTTCCAAATGTCACTCATGCGTGTAAATAAACTGCGGTATTTCCTTCTCGAAGAGTGTCGAGGCACTTGACGAGGAAAACCACTAACGATATATTGGTAGAAGGTTCATTAGAATGGAAGGGGATACGTTGCGTAGTTTGGTGAATGATCCCCCAGGGGTGAATGATTTGTATAACAAAGGATCAGTAATGTTTTTTGAGTAAGGTGCATCAGGGATTATTGTAACATTGAGTCAGAAAAGCAACAAATTTAGCAAATGATCATAAGCAGAAGCAAGAGGGTAAAGATTGTGGAAATATGAGGAAAACAAGAGCCAAGAATACGCCACCATTTCCCTTTCTTCTCATTTTATATTTACATCTAAAGAATGAGAAGAAGAAATAGTAGCGTATTCTTGACTCCGTTAGATATAAAAATAGGAATAATGTAAACAAACTGCCTTCCATACACTCGAATGATGAATATTATGCTAAATCAAAACACTGAAATAATAGCATGGAACGAGCTCACCTGTATATCTTCTTGTGACTTAATTCAATTCATTGGAAAATTCCCAAATATTTCAATGTATAAAAATGCAATAGCATACGTTGGGACCTTGCATGTCTCGCGAACGGAACGTCGGATTTGGGTCGTCTTTGCTTTGTTCTGTTAGTTTTCAAGGATGGCTTTTGAAGCAAAACATAGATAAATTGAGATTTTTGCAAATCGATTTTAATGCATTTGGAAACAAGAACTTGGTACTTGAAACTTCAAGAAAAATAACGCAACAGGTTAAACATAGTATGCCGGGGACAGCTAGTTTACTGTTAGGGATTTAACCCCATAGTACCTTAAGAATATATTTGCAATTGTTTTAAACCTAAGCTTGTGTTGGGAGGCGAATTCAAACAGGGGGAGCTGAAACTTCCTGTCAGCACGCAATTCTCCTCGCTTGTCTGAAGGTTAATGTTCAATTTGTTATGGATTTCAAGTAGTTGGTGTATTGGATTCATGCTATGCAATCACACTGGCCAGAATACAGAACACCAGTTTTACTTTATTTCATATCATTATCTTATTACCCTTCTACTCCAGTTATATAGTTGAACAGTATTTATTTTAAGCTGATTTTTATCGAAGTGTTGCAGTTTACTATTTAAAGAGAGTTATGCTAATTTGTGTTTTGTTTTTTTTTATGTAACAGGATGCCGGACTTAGTGGTCTAGTGACTACCGCTTCTGATTTGTATGCAGGAGGTCCAGGGTTCAATCCCTTGCCCGTCCCTTTCCTTGTACTTTGTGTCTTTGTATACACTTTCTCTCATGTACATTCATTCACATGTTCATAGCCATCGCTAGAACAGAAACGGGTAGAAAAAGCCGTTTCCCTTCCTTCAAACTCTCACAGTTCAGTGTCAGTCTATCAGATAACGCCCATAAGCTATGCAATCGAACTTATGTATTGGATGCACTTGTATTCAAATTTCTAGCATGAACTACTTATTTCATAATTTAAACGTGCTTTCCAAATAAATCATGTTAAAAATAAAGGATTGTGCTGGATGAGTACGGCTGGAATACATTGATTCCGGAATGCTGGCTTTCTCAACGGTTGGCAGCTTACCCATTGAAAAAAGCTTAATAAAAAGCCGAAACGTCGGGAAAAGCAAAACTAAACTATACCATAGAGGGATGACTTAGTTATAGCTGCAAATGCCCAAAATAGGTACACCTGCCCAAATGCTACAAGACCCTACTGTATAATACAATCAGGGTTGGAAAATGTCATAAAATTGTCATTTGGTTATTCATCAATGTCACTGCTCCTAAGTAGTAAGAAATGTTCAACGGCACCATCATGTTTTGTACGAACCTAATTATCCCTATTCAAGGTTTATGCGCATGGACGAAAATTTTCACAAGAAATGGAGAAACTAAATAAATGTCACGACATTTTTCCATGACATTTCGTGACATTTTCCAACCCTGCGTATAACTAGCAGATACCTGCTTGAGGCTAACAGACATCATCAGCAAGTACTGACGACATTGAAACCTTCTAGGCCACGCAAGTCAGCAGACGTGGAGAAATTGGGTTTTTAAATTAAGAAAAATGTTTCGATTTTATATGAAAGAGCACCTTTTTCTGAGCCACTACGATTTTTTGCAGATTTTTAGAACGTTATTTTGGTACCTAAAATCAATTTCAAAATTATTTTTTGAAATCACCTTTTGACAGCTGGGTAACTGTGTGACAGCTCCACCCAGTACAAAATGCGACGAGGGGTGATTCGACAAATCGATCCTATACAAACTTCAAATTGATTTTTAAACAGGTTCCCGGGCACCAAAATTCATGAAAATTTGGATTTCGGCTCAGTTTGGCATGCAGATTCAGAATATGAAATTATCTCAACAACGCTAAAGAAGCCAATTGATAATATTGTGTTCGATGCTTTTCGCATTTGCTTAAGTTCTTGCGGTTTTTTTTTTTCTAGAAGCAAAGGTTGTAGCTTAAGTTCGCTTTGATGGGCGGGTTGCGATGAATTATACACAAAGAAAAGATGAATTTTTCGTAATACTAGTAGCTCATAAGTTCAGTTTATTAGGGTTGAAGAAAGGGAAATAAGTTAACCAACCATTTCTGGTGGCAACTATGGATTCGCTTGATCTCTATTTATTAGACAAATAACTCAATTGGTTAGAAATATATAATGAAGGGCCTATCCACTTGATTGAACGCTAGTTTTTTTTTCTACATACTTAGCATTAGGCATATTAGTTCACCAGGCCTAGTTTATCTCTCAAGAAATGTTATAACCAGTACCACAAACTATCAGCGTTCTAGTCACATTGATGTTGGTTAAGCCCAAGTTTGTATCACCCTGTCCTTAAGCTTTTCAATTCGCTCTCTCTACAGTCGCTAACACCAGGAAACAGTCAATTCCATACACATCAACCATCATCCTCGTTCAGTGCCCATCAACACAGATATGCAAACGATTATCATGACTCTCTCATTAATCTCTTGCTATAGCAAGCAAATGCAAGCACAACGGTATGTGAATTGATTCATATGGATCAGTACTAGCCCGACATGACGTCATCAACCTCATTTATTTTGCTTTGCTACATTGGAACGCGCTAACACAAATAACACCACGCAGTGCACCCTGTCTACGGTAGGCTCTCTCTCTTTATCAGTGAGATGCATCACTGCTCAGAGAGATTAACTCTCTCGCAATGCGCCTCAAGCACACCTAAGCACACTCAGCAATTGCCGTCGCTGCAAAGAAGGAAAAGTGAAATCTACAAAATGCGTGTCAATTCGGGCGTGATATTGATTCGTATCACTTGGAAAAGGTGATACCATAAATCGGATCTACACGGAAAAACAGATTACCAAAAATTACGTTAAAAAAAAGCAAAATCAAGTAAACCGATTGAACTTTTTACCCAGCAGTGGGTTGTTTCCTCGCTCTCCCGCTCGCAATATTGTCAAAAACAAAGCGAGAAGCAGCTACCTAGCCGATAATGTCCGTGCGAGAAGCCAAATTTGGAACTTTGCCGTTTACCCAAAAGTGGGTTTATTTCAACCCACTAGGGTACTAGTCAACGCTAGGTAGAAAGAACTTTGCGATGGGTTGCAATTTTCTGCCGGGATCAAATGGAAACTACCCACTCAGAGCTTTAACGCGGTATAGCCAAATTTGGGTTCTCGCACGGAAGAGCCGATATGAGTGAAGGAACCTATATTTGGGTTGATTTCTGGTTCCGTGTAGCGTTTGGTCACGATAATTCCCAACACTGGTTCCAAACACCTTGTGGAAAAATTCTCGGATGATCTCATCAATTATTCGTCAACTGACAATCAAAAGATGTACAAAACATGCGTCATGATTATCAATAGAAATTATAATACTTATTGTTTATAATGTATCATTAAATCTCCAGAAAGCCAATTTAGTTCAACAAGGGCTGTAATTCCAATTTCATTCGCACTACCATTTCAAGTTTCTTTTGAACCTTCCATATTCGGGAATTAGATTTACATTGCGGCAATTGCAAAACATCCCTCGTAAAATAGGCAACATATCTTTTACGCAAATCATCATAAATTTGCTCGTCTCGTGCAACGCGAGAAAGCGGTACGAAAATGTATCTCACGAAGTAAATCACGTCGCTTTCCCTTCCTCGTCTCGTGATATATGACATAATTAGCGGATCAGGTTTTCTGCCAGGGCACGAGACGAATACTAAATGAGTAACATTTTTATTAAAGCAGTGAAAGGTGATCTACAGGAGAGAAACACTAACCTAGGACCCTTAGAAACGTTCCTTCAGTATCAAATAGTACGAGTACGAAGCCTGGACCACCACTCCAAACCGTCCAATATCCACAAAGTAGAACTTAGCCGCCGTGATTCCGATCTTCCGCTGGGACCGCAAAATCATCAACTGGATCGCCTGCTGCACCGGCACCGGTTCCAAGTACCAGGGATAGCAGTAGATTGAGTTGGCAACCGCTGCCGCCTGCATAAAAAAAAACACAAAAGCACAAACCATCATCATAAAATCTTCTCTCAATTAAGCGTCGAGCGCGAGACCCCCGCCGTACTTTTTCGCTCAGCTCGTCTCCATTGTAGCAGTACGCAAACACTTCCACCATGAGGACGGCGAACAGTATTACCATATTCACGACGTTCGGTCCGTAGGTCTGAAAAAAAAGAAACGTGAGCCGGTCGTTCCATTAATAAATGCGAACTTTGATCCCCCTCACGCTCGAGATGTAGAACATCATCAGACACGAGATGAGCAGACAGTTGACAAATTGCGAGAGCAAAATGTGCTGCATCGTGTTCTCCAGCAGGTCGGCAAACTCCAGAGCCGTCTGGTGTAGGGTGATAATCTCCTGCAGGCGGTCTTGCCGTTTGCGCTGCGTTTCGAGGTCATCTTGATCGCGGAAATTGGAGGGATCGCCAAGGTCTGCTATTTTCAGCGAAACCAGCTCGAACAGGGTTGCACCGTAGCGGATGATCGTAAAGAGGACGGTCCCTTTGACGATGCTGAGGCTGGCCGAACCGCAAACAGCTGGGGTTAGCATCATCATGTAGATTATGTAGTGCAAGATGTTGCGTCGGGTGTCCAATCCGTAGAACTTGTTCTCCAGCGGCAGGACGAACTCAACCGAATCGGTTTCGTTTCCGGCGGCGAAGTAGTTCACGAATGTTGCCGTCATGGGTAATGGGACGTAGAATATCAAGCAGCTTCCAATGAAGCAAGCGTAGATCCTCGAATATCTGAAGATCCGGCGGTTGAAGTTTGTGATCGCGTTCACGCAGCTGATCGGTTGCCCTGGACTCGCCAACGTTCGGAAGGTTTCCTGCAGGGTGGTGATCATCCGGACGTAGGATTTTCGTCGAAACGCGAACAGCACCATCGATGAAATGAAGTCGGTAAAGTAGATCAGCTCCGCAGTTCCACGGGCGAACGAATCGAAACCTTCGCCGCCGTACTCCAGGCAGGTTTTTGGTGCGATGAACATGAAGGCCATCCAAGAAGCGATACAGCCGAAACGAACGACTCGACGGGGTTCACCCCACAAGCCGAGGAATTTGAGGGTGTGCATCCCAACAGGGAACACATCCACGTTGTCGCGAAAACAATGTGCGAACAACATCTTGAGTAAGAATGTTGGAAATGGTGATTTGGGTTTGCTATTTTATTGCATCGCCACGGAAGTCATCAAGTTCCCATCAGTGCATAACGTAATTAGAGGTGTTCGTTAGCAAACGCTTGTTAATTATGTAGGTAGGAAAAATGCAGATGGTTTTTGAATCTACTTCTTTCTAGACTGTATATTTGCAGAGCCTGATTTATAAATTGCTGTTACGATATTTGGGCACATCGGTGATACACAACCCTGTGTTGGGTCTTTCTTCAATCACTTAACCTTTCAGGACGCGCGCCATCAACTAACCGAAACTGCACCGCGCTCGCGCTGTATACGAAGAGCGAGGTTTTTTGGTAGTGTTGTACTTTTTACAACAGCGCGCGCGCTGAAGGGTTAACTTAATTTACAGCTCTTTTGTCGACTAGGGCAATGCGTGAGCGATTCCAACTGGAAGCAAGCTGTATTACACTTTGTACCGCGCCTAAATGTATTCTATTCTTATTCTACTATATCGAACTGGTTGCCGTTGCGCTGCTTTTACTTTCTACCCTATCATGGTAGAATGATGAGCACGAGGATGTTGATGTGTGGCTGTTGGTGGTTCCTTTTTCCAGTCCGATTGGGGGTCCATTACGAGTTGCCGTTCGCCAATGTCCGTGTATCCGGGTTCGCTTGAGCCATGGGCTCAGAAGAGGGTCAGTGTCAGCTGCTCTCAGGGGGAAAGAGCAACTGACGAAAGAGCCGGGGCTGGGATCGAACCCATGAAGTTTTGGGTCTTTGTCTGCGTAGACATTTTACATTGATACCTTACGTAGCTACTCCAGTACCGAGTGAATAGCAGATAACTACTTGCTACGCCATCTTTTACCAACTAGATTTGTGGTTAATACCAATTTGGCAGAGGTTTTGTCCGGCATTCTAGCAGCATATCCAGCCTACCGTATCTTTCCCGCTTTGCCCACTTTCTGGATGCTGGATTCGCCTTACAGTGGCCGCCTAGTACTGATGACGACGATGCACATGGTCTTGCCAAATAGCTGTGAGTTCACCACGTCAACCTCAAATATGGGCCCTTGACTGCTAAAAAGTTACTGCAAAAATAAATCAAAAGGAATGTTCAGAGACTGTCTCAGTTATGATTTCTTTACCATTAATCAGCATCATCAACTTTTAGTCGTTAAAATTGTTCTCAAGATAACTCAAACGATCCTCTAAAGAATCGTAAAAATGCCATAACCTGATCAATAAACATTCAATGCAATTTGCAGAACCATCCATGTCGCTGTTAACCTGCTTTCAGCTGTACGCGCACTCGCGTAATGTCAAACCGCTTAAGAACGATGCAGTGAACCCATTTCGCTGAGGACTCGCCGCCGTCACATCTGGTCGATGTCGAATGCGATAATAAAAATAAAAACCGCCACAAAAGTCAAGCTTTTTCCACTTGGCACACATTTCCTGTACATGCTAATGCTAATGAGATTGTTCGACCCGTCATTCACAGCTGTGTGCAAAAAGGACGACACTCATAAGTAACACCGCTGTGCAAACTTGTCCCCTTGCAGTTTCTCCCATGCCATTGGAAAAGTTCATTGCTTAGTCCATGATGGGCCCCGAGAATTGCGCGATTTGATTAGGAAATCGTAAATTAATCAAAACGATACTTCATATGACTTCATCTGCCGACTTTTTTGTAGCTAGAAAGATACTAAGAGTGTGATGTGACTGCCACATGATTGGTCCATGCGAGGGGCGTAATAGATTAATAAAGATTTATGCGCCCAGCAATATAGAAAGTAACGACTTCGACTACGATTGCCACATTAGAATAATTGACGTATGCGACGTCAGTTAAACGGCAGGCGGGGTGTTTTAACGAGTCCAAACCGCGAAACAGTTCAGTCACTGTATCACAATGTTATGCGGTCAACCAGCAGTCCTACATTCAGCATCACACGCGAACCGTCCGCGCGCGCTCGCTGATTATGCAGTTCAAATCTAATTTAAATTTTATTCAAACTCAATTCCGCAATTTTTCTCGGGCTCTCGCCCGTAAAACACATTCCTCCAGGGGCCGAAGCCGGAGCCCTCGTTTTGCCAAATGACGGCGCGGCGCTTCAAGTACCTATACAGTTCCGAGCTTAAGTGATGCATTTGCATTTGGGTCCACGAGACATGTATTGCAACGCCAGTACATATTAGAAACCACAGAGCCACAGTGATTTTTGCATATATGTATCAACCATAAGATCGTGACTATGCATAAGACGACATCCCGCGAGATGTGATCGACGGCATCGTCTGTCGTAGCAGTACGAGACTTCTACCCTACCTTGACCCGGTTTGTCGTACGTTTTTGTTTCGGTGAAAGAAATTTTCCCGAAAAATTGACACAAAGTAAGAGAGAAAAAAGTGGAATCCCGACTAGAAAAATCTATCAAGTTTGTAACACATTATGTTATGATGTTATAAAAATATTCTATAACTTATTATGTTATAAACTAGGTGCAGGATGATGTTAAAATAACTAACATTTTAACAAAAAGTACACTGGTCTAATCAAAATAATAACCTATTTTGTTATGATCTGATCAATATTATAACAAAATATGATATAAGTTTAAAGAAAACTAGTTCCTATCATATTTTGATACAATTGTACAAAATGATTTTCTGAATGTCAAGTAATTGAAACTAAATTATGTCACAATGAGTTATTAAACAACATTTATAACATAATAGGGGTATTCACTAAACAGATTAAATGGCTGCGTAAGCCATGATTTTCTGCTTATTTGAAATGTTTCATGATTTTGCGAATGAAATAATCGAAGATTGCCTTGGTGATCGCGACGTTTAATCAGTTTAATCAGTTTACGCTGTTAAGTGAATCCCCTAAATATGATATAATATTTTTAGACCCTAAAGATATAAAAACTTGATTATATCACAATGAGTTATAAATATCAGGGTTTGTTATAATTATGTTATATTTTTGTTAGAATCTTCTAGTCGGGATGACCGCGCGCAGGGGCGGACTGTCGAACTGTGCGGAGGCGTCAGTTAATGGGATTCTGCTTAACAGCCAAGCCACTGCCGTACGTGAGAGTACTTTTGATGATTGGATGGAACGAGATGAGAGCAATGAGCTGGTTGGCAACGTGAATGCGGTTTTTTGCGAAATTACACCAGGGTGGTTGTGGCGTCTGGGAGACAAAAAAATCGGTGGTGGCAGTTTCGGATTAATGATCGGTTGCGATGACAGACGTGCAAAAATACTATATTTCATGACACCTTCATTCGATTGGCTTTTTTGGTCATGTTTTGTCTCGGAAGAGGCAGAATCCGAAAGCGACTGTCTGACCGATCATTTTCGATGCGAATAACACATACTCTGCGAAGATCATTGTTGCAGATTTCTTTGTTTTCATGGGTCAATGAACCCAAAAATTGTTTTTTTTTTTCATTTTTTAGGATAAATTTGGGCAAGAATGCGATTTGATACTCATGAGCTTTAAAAACACATTGTTCATTTATTTTTGTTAAAATTCGATAAAAACAAACAATTGTTTAAAAATGCGTGGCTATTAACTAATGTTTTTAGGCTTTTAATATCTGACATAGTTCTGGAACAGAAAAGTCGCAGATTGATACACTGCTCGGAAGTTGTTCCATTTAAAATCACTATAGAAAATGTTTCTTATTACTCGAGTACTCTTAAAATTTTCATTCGGCAAATTTGTATCCGACCCTGGAAATGACTTTCCAGAAAATTGGTGACTGTCCTCATTAGTCACGGTCGCCATATGATATATGACTAATACCAACAGGATCGAGTCTTAAATATAAAGGTTCGTTTATTTTTTTTCTTTCTTTTGGATTCGATGGTTTCAATTCCATTATATTTATGTTCAAACATTTGAAGGATCATATGATACACATGTTATACAGGCAGGAAATTCTGGAGTTTCTAACTAAGAACTGTATCGGAAATTAACTATAAACATCCAAAATGCTCTATCTCGACGCACGGTTGGTCTTTTCATTCCGGTTCTTCTATGAAATATTCACAATATAGTTAAGTTTAGAACAGCTTGAAGAAATTTGGAAAATGTTTAGTATTATTGAAAATATGGGTCTATGAGTATACCACACACAATAACAGTCTGTACAAACAGTTTTTATTTTAATTTTTTTCAAAGTTTCAAACATTTGTAGCGAAAAAAATTTGTACGGGGAAAAATCTGGAAAATAATGATTATTACTAGCAGTTATGTACACATAATATATCACTCAAAACCGACATTTAAAATTCTTATTTTGGATAGAAAAACCTCCAACATTAAGAATATGGTCTATCCCAAAGGAACACCTAATTTTTGGTCGAACTTTGACGCTCTGTTTTAAATATCTTTAGAGGTTATAAAATTCCGTTCTCTGGTAAAACTACCTCTTCAATAGATTTAAATACATACCCAATCGAAAAAAATGCAAATTTTCAACTTAATGTATTTTTTATTTGCGTAAACGTTCTTTGAAGACGCATAAAAAAAGTGTTCCTCGAAAAATGGCCTTTTTTCATTTTTAAGAATTGCCCTAAACTGCGGAGGGAATTTTTCCTGATAAAAATAATTTTCCTATATCATGAGCATTCTGGAAAAGAATATATTTGCGCAAAAATAAGAGAAAAAAATGAACATTTTCCCACATTTTTCGCAATTTTAAATTTTTAGGGGGTGTCCAAAATTTTAATAACATTTGCGCAATCTTTGAGATAAAAGTCCAAGTTAAATGATTATTTTTTTGAAAATCAGAACTGCCATTCTTTATTTTAGAGATTTATATAGTATCTCCAAAAATAAAGTTATGTTTATTTCGAACAGATTATTTTTCAGGCAATTGTGAACGTTTATAGTTAATTTCCGATACAGTCCTTACACACAGTTTGTAGGGAAATTCTTGGCCTAAGTTCCTGATATCAAATTTCTGAATTTTGTTTTTTTTTTTTATTTATGGCGGAATTTTCCAACGACGAAGTTTAATTGGATGTTCTCTTGACCAGTGCTAAAAATGTCATTTCGACAAATCTAAATTCAACCACCTACAGCTCATTTTAGAAGCTGAACCTGAGAATATAGTATTCGAAAAACTTGTGCGGTTATACCAGTTCTACAAGAAAGTCACGGAAAACCCGCTCTTTTTTAAATACTGAGGATAAATATCACTGACTATCATCGAAAAATGCCAATTGATATTCACCATGAATATCATTGGGATTTTTCGAAGGTAGTCCGTGACATTTACCTTAAATATTCGAACATGAGCGGGGTTTCCGTGACTTTCTTGTAGAACTGGTATAACCGCACAAGTTTTTCGTATACCATATTCTCTGTTCAGCTTCTAAAATGAGCTGTAGGTGGTTGAATTTAGAAATGTCGAAATGACATTTTCAGCACTGCTCTTGACAGCTTTAAATGGGCTAAAAATTGTAAATCAGAAATTGTATGCGAGTTTTCAAAAAAGTGAAATTACCGTAAAAAATGCAAAAATCATGAGTTTTGAAATTTTGTCGCTATTTTTTCTAAAATAACCAAAAAAATCGTGTTTTTTTTCTTCACAAGTTCCCATAAACACTGTCCATGTAGCTGTTCTGGACCATTCGCTAAAAACCCATCAACATCTCCCAGAAGTTTCGTCATAAATTCTTCGTGTCTTCTTTGCTTTCTATTTTTTGTATAAAACCTATTAAATGTTCATTCAAACATTCAAATTTTTTTGAAAGCCCAGAAGCATTTGTAATAATTAAGCTCTTAGTAGTGCACTTGTCCGATGGTTACTCTGAGTTAGGGACAAAAGGTCAAAAAGACAAAACTTCGAGAGGCAAACGGTTGAAAGGACAAAAGGTCGAAGATTATTTGCTTTAGAGAAATTCACCCTTCGTGATTTCGTCTCTTCGAATTTAAACTCGATCTTTGGATTTTCGATCTTCTGTCTTTAGACCTTCTGTCCATTCGATCTTTTGTCTTGGATTCGCTGCTGTAGAGCACCATCAATTTTCGACGAACTCGAGTCAAACGAAATTAGATAACTATGCAAGTTTTTTTTTTAAATATGATTGCTCCCTCATTAGGTAAACCTTATTGCTAACTAAACACAACTTAATCCGTGTTCCGTACAGAGAAGCAGGGAAATATCTATTGCAAGTTCGTACACAATTGAATGCCTTGAAATTATTGTTAAAGTTTTCAAAACTTTGTTTTTTATGGAGGCATGTCTTATGATGTATTTTTCAAAAATGGGTGACACTTGATCCCCCTTTGAACACATGATTTATTTAAAGGAAAAATAACTTCAGAGGCTTCCTATACGTTCTCTTGTATTTTCAAATTATACGATGTATTTGAAATTTTAAGATTTCCTTAATTTTTTAAGGATATGCCGTATTTTCATAATGGGGAGACTTGATCTCCCTTTTCATGGTTTGTACTAAAATAATAATTATCTGACACATTTTTCATTGAATATACTATAATTCCAAGTGAATAGAGGCTTCCGAATAGAATTATATTTTTCACAGATGTGTGTGTAATCCTCGACGGATCAAGTCGCTGTTGTGTATACTAATCTGCATTAATCAATATAACCCTTCAGCGCGCGCGCTGTTGTAAAAAGTACAACACTACCAAAAAACCTCGCTTTTCGTATACAGCGCGAACGCGGTGCAGTTTCGGTTGCTTGATGGCGCGCGTCTTGGAAGGATAAGTCTATAATAGCCTTATTTGGATAAATACGTTTGATAGTATTCTATTTAAACTATGTGCTGTGAAATTTTGACACGATTTGGTTCAATGTTCACAAAATTATGGGGATTTTTCGAAATCACTTAAAAGATTTCTGAACGACTGAAAACAAACCATCAGTCGTTAAACAATAATGCAATGTTCAATCGGAATAACTTGTAGTCAAAACATAGTCGTTTGTCCAGGAATAGTTTTGGAAAAATTATGCTAGAATAAAATTATTTTTCATTCCGAGAAAATATGGGGGGATCATGTCTCCCCAGGGATCAAGTCTCCTCAGTCTTCCCTATATTTATTTCACAGGAATCTAAAATGGTGTGATTTGATGAGATCTCTTTAGTTTTTTTTTTTGGTTTTTGGTTCTATTACACATATCTATCGCTTGCATTGATTTTTTTTCACTTTCGTAATTCTGTTGAAGCATCCACCGCTGCTTCTGCAACACCACCGGTAGCCTCTTGAGTAGTCTGAGCCTGTTTTCTTGCTAACCGTTCATTAGCGGATAAAAATGTCACGATTTGATGTGCATTATGCATGAATTTGGTATACTTTATATTTGGCCACTTTCGACGGGACACCCGGAAATGATTTCGGAACACTACCGGTATATTTAAATGTGGTCTGAGCGTATGTAAATGCTAACTGTTCATCAGGTTACCGGAACTAGTAACACTACCGGTGGTAACTTCTGAACTGTGCCTATTTTCTTATTATATTTATTCACTTCCGGTGGGACACCCTAGACCGGTTGTGGAACACTATCGGTGGTATCTAACGTAATCTGAGGCGATTTTTTTGAAAACCGGTAATCAGGTTATCGAAAAAGCCGCGATTTGATATGTCGCATGCATGGGGTTCGGTTCCCTTCTACATTTGACCACTTCCGAAGGGACACCCGGAACCGATTCCGGGACACTACTATTTTGAACCTTCCAAAATATCAATGATCTGAGATATTTTTTCTTGTTAATCGTTCGTCAGGATACCTAAAAAGACATTTTATGTGTCGCGAATATTGGTGTGGTTCTCTTTTACATTTGGCCACTTTCGGCGAGACACCTGGAACCGATTCCGGAACACTACCAGTAGCCTATTTGCTTGCTAACCGTACAAAAAAGGCCGATTTGATGTGTCACATGTATGAGTTTTTTCACTTTTATATTTGGCAACTATTTTCCTGCTTACCTTTCATTAGATAATCGAAAATGCCGTGATTTGATTAGTCGCATGCATGGGTTTGCTACATTTTCATATATTTCCCCTTTCTGGGGTATCGGTCCGGAACACCTAAATGGCCATAACTCCGGAACAGCTGGACTGATCTGAACCATTTTCAATAGGAAATAATAGGGCAATATACCCCGTCGAATGAATCATCGGTCGTTGAAATCGTTTCATATTTACTATCTAAAAATGAGGTGACCTTTTTGTACACATACACACACATACATACACAGACATCATCTTTTCTACACCATAGGATATGAATCAGCCAAAGGCAGAACATCTCTAAAATAAAGAAATAAGAATTATAATAATTCTTCACCACACAAAGCACATTTTTTCATGCCACCGCTCACCACCGGAAGAAGCGAAGATCATTGGCCTCGTTGTCGTCAGTTGATAGAACCAATTTACAACTCTCAAGTGAATGCACTTCTTTTCGTGTCGCGGTCGCCCTTTTCCGTACTAACATGCTGTATTACATTCAATATCTCCAGACTGCTTCTTCCGCGTCGTCGTCGTCGTCGTCGTCGTTGTCATCGGAATGTTCGGAGATGGCACCAGGAGAAGGGATCCAGAGATTTATGTGTTTATGCTGAAACTCCGCCGCCGACGACGATCGCTACATATGTTACCATTTTGTTGATCTTTATGCCAAGTACTTTCTGTCTGGTAAAAGCCATTGCACTTATTTATATGTGTATGTTTGTAGCGAAAAACATGGCCTCTCCAAGCGGGATGGCATTTTGAGAGACATTTGAAAAGATTGTATTTTGCTTGTGCCGTAATAGTGAAGGCACCGATAAATAAATGAATCGACTGATCCCTGTGAGAAAAAAGTGCAGTAAACCATGTACGATTAGGATCCAATTACTTGGTATTCGCTTCGACCGGCATGTACCACAAAAGAGAGGTTACACACATTCGATGACGAAAACTTGCACAACTGCATTTCTGGTTCAATTATCGATAATTAAGAGCTGCAGTCAAAATCTCTGTCCGGCATCCCTTGCGCTGTTGTTGGTCCAATTGCCGCACTCAATTATCGCCCTCTGTGTTCCTTATAAGGACCTTGCCGCCATCACCTGCTCGGCTATGATGTAGTTTTTTTTCAGCAATCACTGCCCGCTGATGTCTCGAAACGATCGATCGAATGATGAACTCTCCTCTGTTGCACGAGAAAGTTAATTGGTTCAATCAGAGTATAGGTATCGACCGAGTCACCGGATTTTTTTGTGTCTGCAACAACAATCCATTCACTGCGTAACAAGTCCGCCGCGTGGCTCGTTTCTTTCGAATAATGGTTCAAGTGGACGACACCTGTCAAATACTGTATCAACACCACACCGCTGCTGGCTGGCTTCAACAACAACGATCATGGGGTGAATGGGGGCTTGTGGCGAGGTGAAACAGAGGGGGCAATTAGTCCGGTTGGATTGTTTCAGTCGTCGAATAACGCCGGATGGCACGACCTCTCACGGGAGTTTATCTCGTTGTCGACGGGCGGGCCGTTATTGACCTGTGGCGAAAATTTCGCACTGATCTTTGGCACCTCCCGGGTGAAAATTGATGCGCTAAGTGGAATGGCTTTCCTTGAGAGTTTCGCGCTTGGTGCAGAATGGGTTGTCCGTTGGTGGATTGAGAGCAGATCACCTGCTGGCGCGCAGAGATTATGGCTTGTGAAAGGCACAAATTGCGTTCTTTATTAGTGAAATTGCAGTTGATTTGCTGCAAATTCGAGAGACTTGAAACAGTAATGCACCGTTGGAGGCTAATTATAATTGTGAAGCAATGTACAGTGGAAAAAAATTCCAACCATTTACACAGCTGTTTCTTAGGAATTGAAATAATTCTAGAATTTATCAAACCTATGCAGCAATTAGAAGACCAATTTGCTTTGGGCTGGTTTTGAAACCGTCATGAAGTTATACAGCCATTCCATAGACATTCACATGCCTAAATCGTTCCAGAAATTTCGTATAGGTTTTAATTGAAATTTCTTTAGAAATACCTCTTGAAATGCCTCCCAGGATTTCTCACAGGATTCCTTCCGTTATTTTTCACACCATTTTTCTTAGTGTTTCTTGGTATTCTTCCGGAGATTCCCACCGATATTTTTCCGAGCAAGTTCTTTGTACCAATCAAGTCAACATGATTAGCAAGCCTTTCCATGTGGAGCGAATCGGGTGTGATGCTCAAAGCTCATGGCTATCACTCCGAGGACCTAGGATTGAATCCCACTCCCAAAATACTCACAATATGGGAGTTCTTACTTCAGAAGAGAAGTAAAGCTTCGGGTTTAAATCCTCGTTAGTAAATATAAAAAATCTTTCCATGTTCGTTCTTGATAATCATGTAAGATTTCAGAATTCCAACCTTTTCCACCTGAAGTTTTATCACGGGACCCAACAGAATTTATTTTCACAACTTCTTCCAGAGGTTTTCCCAGTATTACTCTTAGAGATATTTCTAGATCAGCACAAGAGTTTATTTTAGTCTTTTTGGGACTTCCTTAGGAGATCTTCCCAGGATCTCCCAGATTTTCTACAGGAGTTATTCCTGGGATTTCTACTGGAGCGCTTTCGAAGGGTTCGACGCTTCTCCTGTAATTACTTCAAAAAATTTCTTTCCGTGTGTTTTTTTTTCTAGAGTTTCTCCCTGGTTTTTTTATACCGAAAATTCAGTCGACACATGTACAAAAGATTCACTCGAGATTTATTTTGAAGTTTCACCTGAGATTTCTTTCGGAGTTTTCCCGGGACATCTCTCTGAAGATTTCTTCCGGTATTGGTCCTGGAATGTCTCTCATTTATAGGATTTTTTTGGTAGCTGTTTACATCATTTTTTCTCAGTAACGGGTGGCCACTAAATAACGGGAATGCTTTTAGCAGCTGATTAAAAACAATAGAAGCGTCCATAGAGTAAACATTTTTTAGACAAAACCATCGTCTATCTATCCACAAAGTCAGCGTATTTTTTATTTTGTGTCAACTTAGGCCGTTACAAATATTTATTTCACTTTTTGTCCCACCACTCTTTGGCTGGTCGAGGGGGGGGGGGGATAAAAATAATAAAGCATTTAATTTGAAAAATATTAAAAACTCATCGGATTTGTTAAAGAATTTTGAGCAAGACCCGATATTTTGATAAATATTTTTCTATCTGCCCCCTCAAAATGCAAAATCCAGCCAAAAATTTTTGAAGGGGGGGCGGGAGACAAAAAGTCAAAATAAAATTTGTATCAGCCTTATTCTGTTCTGCAGAAAACGACATTGAAACAGGAAGCACTACCAAAACGCCTTGGACGGCTCTACTGATTGCTCAAAACAACCGTAAAAAAAGTTAATAGTAAACCATTATAAAACTAGAACCCGCCCGGTTTTGAATGAATTCCACATTTCGGCATCCCAAGAAACAGATCCTGAAGGAAATAGAGGAAAACTAGCAAAACCAATAAGCATGATATCATTTCACATAATAAAATCTTCTTTTGTGACATGGGCTGGATAAATCAATAGAATGCCTTGTTAAATAACAAATATTTACATCAAATCACATTTACACATTGAACAACATGTAAATGGTTCGTTATAAAAAAAAAATAGCACAAAAAAAGTTCAACAATGAACCGCAGTGCACAAATTACATCGACACGTTTTGGTGATACAGAAAAATAACATTTTTTGGAAATTTCTATAAATGTCATTTACGGGAAAAGGCTACAACCAAAGCAAAAAAAAAAAACAAGTCAGTATCCCCATTTTTTCTTATTACTGTTTGAGTGTGTAGATGCTAAAGGTAGCTGAGAAACCATTTATTTTGACCAACGATTTCACAGACGCAGAAAATGCGTGAAAGTAAACTCTGAAAAGTCGTACAAAGCAGTTGCTCCAACATCACTGCAAAAAAATACTGTACAAATTACTACGTTCAACTTTCTTAAATTTTATATTTTCCATGGACGTACATTGTTAAACCTTTATGATAGTTAAATTCAGATTGCCATTTTTAAAGATCATATATTTTTAAGAGCACATTCAAAGCATTCCCGTTATTTAGTGACCACCCGTTAATCCTCTTGCGATTATTTTCTGCAGTTTTTTTCGGGATGATTCCCAATGTTTTTCCGGATTGTCTACGAGTAATGATGCAAATTATCACCTCACGAATGCTCAATAACTTATCAATTGCATTTTTATCGCTTGCGATTGAACTGTACACTGCTCAGCAATGACGAGAGGCAAAGAGGTGGCAAAACGAACCTGATGCAACTCACAAACGATTTTGCACACATCTGTCAGTGCTGCCACATGCTCACCCGAACAGCCGAACAACCAGTGTTGCCACATTTTTTTCGGTTTTCATCTGTGAGTTTGGTCAAAAAAATCTTTTTCATCTGTAGGAAATTTCAGAAAATCTTAGTAAAAATCTGTGATATGTTAATGTCTCCAAAACCGAATATTTTTGAACAATTTGTTTAAAAAAAACGGAAAAAATGTTCTTAGAATAACGTCGACTAAAACACTCCCAGGTTGCATCTGAAGAGCATGAGAAACCACAAGAACGTTGAAAACAATGCGCCTGAGGCTTGGCGTAGGCCATCCAACTAGAAGATTCGATTTCTATTATTAAAATTTGAGTACTTGAAAATTATAATAAAGCTTTTTTTCACAAAAATCATTGTCACTGTTTTAAAAATCTTAAAAATCTTTTTTATTGCAAAAATCTTTGATCTGTGATCACAGATATCTGTAGGCGAAAATGGGAAAAAATCTGTAATTCTAGGTAAATCTGTGTATGTGGCATCACTGCGAACAACACCAAATTGGTTGGTTTTGCAAGCTACGACACGAACGCTCGACACGCACACAGAAGCAACATTAGCATGTACCGACACCATACCAATAACGCTTCCAGCCTACGATGCTTCGCGATAAGCTGATCGAAAGCGATGATACGACAGGCTTGGTTGAAACGCAACAGCTCAACGGCGAAAAGGAGCAGCTAACAATGCTGATCAGCGTCGAGTCTGTTCGTGTGCTATTCATACGGGAGGTTGATTTGATAAAGCGAGCAAGGGTGAAAACGTATTCGTTGTCGAAAGCGAATCGCATCATTTCGCGAATGTTTTCATCAAATAGCAAGCTTGCCTACCGGGAATTGTCTCGAGATTTTGGGTGCTCCTTATGGGACTTATTCAATAGTTGCTCTCGGGGTTCTTTCGTAGAGATTTTCCAGTAGTTTTTCTTAGAATGTCTCCTGCAAGGACTTTACAAAACTCCTAGTAAGAAGTTCCCGGAGAAATTTCGAAAGGAATCCGGGTAAAATCTTGCGAAAAACTCTGCAAAAATCTCCAAAAACCAAAGAAATCTCGAGAAAAATTTCACAATAAATCCCGAGAAAAACTGGAACATTAAAAAAAAAGTATTGCGAATAATCCCAGGAGGAAGTATTAAGGAAATTCAAGGAACCTTGAAAAACTAAGTGAAATCCCAAGAGGAACTGGGGGCAGAAATCAAAACCCAGTAAAAGACATATTGAAAAATTCTCTGGGAGAAATCCCTATAAGAACTTCTGCAAAAATCTAGCGGAAATCCTGAGAAAAATTATTGGAAAGCTGTCCTGGAAAACCACTTAGAGAAATTCCTGAACAAACTTTGGATACATTTTGGAAGAATATCTGGAAGAAATACAACGAGAAGTTCTACTCAAGTAACCTAACGTTCAGATAAGAGGGTACTTTAAGAGCTAAGAAGCTTGTTAGTGGTTTCTCTTCTAAGCTGATGGAACTTCTTAAAAATAAATATAAAAACAAAACCTATTTTTCAGATTCTCCTGCTTGTAATACATGTCTGAAACTCACTTATATTCATATATGTACATTTAAACTGGATCCTTGCATAGTAACCTGCTTCCGTACCACTGCGCTGCTGTAGAAACTTGTTACCAGTAAGTTAACTTCGCTACTGTGCAAGTGTGCCAACTTAGATTTCAACAGAGAATTTTCAGTCAGATTTCACCCATCATGCACCTTATCTCAATCATCAAAGCGTGTACTACGTTTGCATGGTAAGCGTCAGCTAATACACGAAGAAGGTTGATAATCATTTATTTGGTAATTGGTCTTTGCCTAAATGACAAACAATCTTTATCAGAACATCAAGCTACTAAAATGAACTTCTAGGAACTTGGAAGTTCCAGCAAAGTTCCGAGTAGTATCTTAAGCAGCTTTCAAGCTCATAAAATCCCGATATGTTCAGTTGCCGAAATTCTGTGCAAAACCCATGCAGAAATGCTTGGAAGGGCTCTGGCAAAATTCCAGGAAATCTCAGTAATCCTGAAAAACAATCGGAAGAAACTATTTATGGTAGAAAATTCGTATAAAAAGACCTGTGGATGTAAACTTGTTAATACTGGAGAAAACCAGAAAAAAAATCTTTGATAAACTGAAGGAAGTTTTATATTTTATGTTAAACAGAACGAATCCAATCAAACTTAGCCAAGATAATCGGTATCACCCAATTTAATTGAAAAAAGAGTACCTATATACTTCCTCCTGGCGTATCTCCTAAGACGTCTACCAACGTATCTCCGAAAATTATTTTTTGAGTTTATCTCGGAAATTTCTTCCAGAACTGCATTAGGAGCACCACCGTATCTATGCGATGAATTCCTAAACGAGTGGCTCCGGTAATTTATTCTTTCCGAAATATCTCCAGAAATTCCCCTCTGAGTTCCTTAGAGAATTCCTTACTCAATAGGTTGTAGAATTTAGAGCATCTTTGGAAGTTCTGTACAGATAACCTTTTTTTCGTGAGCCGTTCCAAAGCATAACGTAAAAAAGTTCCGCAAAATCCAGGAGAACTCCTGGGAAATCCCAGATAAGCTTTTGAGAAAAACCTTTGAATGAACTCCAGGAAGATTTTCCTGAAAAAGCTTCTCAGTGCAACTGTTAAAGAAACTCATAGCAAAATTTTAGGAAATAGAGATCTTTCCATAACAACTCCTGTAAGAAGACTCAAAAGAACTTCGGGTAAAATTTTCGAACATGATAAACTCAAAAAACTTTTCCAGTGGAACTCCTGGAAATCTGGAGAAAGCTCAGAGGAACACCTGAAGATCTTATAGTATTTCTGGAGACACTATGGGAAAATGCCTTGAGGAACTCCTGGAAGTAATGCCGATGAATTCTTGGTGGAATGACTCCTGGAGAAACTTTTGTAGGTACTACAAGAAAATCCTAGAAAGAATCCCTAGAAGAATTCTGGGATAAACCCCAGGATAAACTCTCAGCAGAACTCTTGGAAGTATTTCCAGCGAAACTCGTTACATAATTCCTAGAGTAACTTCTGGAACAAATAACGGTTTTTTTAGGAACTCCAGTTAGAATTTCCAGTGGAACCTGTAGTACATTTTGTGGATGAATTTAAATACAAGGAACTCGTGTAATGATTTCCGGAGGCAGTTAAACAATGCTTTTTGGGTTCAAAGGAGTAAAATTCTAAGAAACTTCTGAAAGCATTTCGGAAGCCACTTTTGAAGGAATTCTTCCTATAATTTATGTAACGATTCTTGAACGACCTCAACCCCTACTAGAGTTTTCGGACAAAAACCCTGCAAGAATTTCATAAAGAAATCATAGGCATAACTCTGGAAAGCACTACAAAAATAATAAAAGACACTGCTGGAAGAATTCTCCCTGAAATTCAGAAATTTCACACTCTTAAAAATGATGAGGATCCCCGTAGGGAACTTTTGAAGGATTTTTGGTTGAATTCCTGTAACAATAATCAGAAAGGATCGTGTAAGTATTCCCACAGCAACTTTTGGCAAAATTTCTGGAGGAAATATTAAAAATATAAAAGAGACTTTATTAAGAAGTCTTGGTTATAATCAGGAACTCTTGAGACAATTCCCCAAGGAACACTGGTAGGAATTAACGTTAGGATTCCTTAAGAAATTCCCAGAACAACTAAAAATTACTAATAAATCTCGGCGGAATTCCTGCTAAAATTCCCCGAAGCAATCCTGAAAAAAAAACATCTTGAAGAACGTTTGACATTCATGCACACAAAGGAAACACGTATTTGATGAACAAATTGAGATTTGAATTATGAAAAGAAATCCACGTGCTCCGGTGAATCGAACCTACGACTTCCAATATGCTAGACGGGAAACACGACTATCTTTCCTTCAAGCTACGAAGCTACTTGACCATCTCCGTTCCCTGAAGGCACAAAACTGAACTCGATTGCACTAAGGGGCTGTCCATAAACCACGTGGTCATTTTTTTGGGACTTTTCAACCACCCCCCCCCCCGTGTTCATTAGTCCATATAAAAATTTTTATTTGTCCTTACAAAATGGTCATTGGCCGAACCCGCCCCCCCCCCCCCCCCAGAACCACGTGGTTTATGGATAGCCCCTAATGAACACGGGTAGTTCTTTTTCACAATCCAAATCTCTTTCGGATGGAATTTGGAGAACATCTACACGGTTCTGTTATGTGCAATGTGCATGAATGTCAGAGCGGGGGAGGAATCATTTTCGAAAATTGTCGTGAGCTTCGGGCGCTGTCTATCCGTGGACTTATCGGTATGACAATTTGTGTGCCGTTGGACGAGTCGGTCAGTGGAATTGAGTTCAGTTCTGTTCCTTCAGGGAGCGGAGATGGTTAAGTGATTCTGTAGCTTAGAGGAAAAAAGCACCCGTCTAGCGAATTGGTAGTCGTGGGTTCGATTCCCACCGTTGCACGTGGATTTCTTTTCATAATTCAAATCTCAATTTGTTCATCAAAATCGTATTTCTGTTGCGTGCATGGATATCAAAGCAATCAAACGTTGCAAGTAGTTTGGTTAAAAATTGTCGGAGTTAGTTGTTACCTAGAATAGATTCACTGCCCAAAGGGTCCACATCTAACACGGTCATTGTTTCCACCAGTCAGAAAACAATCTCTCTTGACAACTCTGCGTGTCTAACGATCTACAACGACAGGAAGGTGCTGTATGTAAATTTAGTTTTAATCGTCTGAACTAGAAAGTCTCACCCCGACTGGACTAGACTGAGTGGAACGGTCATTATGCTCTAGTACTAGTACCAGCTGATACAATCGACCGCAGCAATTACGCAACTCTTACTTTTTCCAATCCAACACGGAGACGGGGAGTTTGGTTTTCCTTCAACACCCCTAATTACCGTCACCATAAACATCGCGGGTTTCCATCCCCTTGGTCTTGAAACCAACAACAGTTTGTTGTATTCCCTGGCCCCTGACAAATAGAGTGGAATTAATTCCCTAGATAGGTCAGTCAGCAAAACCAAATTATAGGGGAGGGACAATCGGATCGATTGCCGTTGTTGTTGCTGCTGCAATTACGCCGTACGGTTGTTATTGTGTTCGACAGCCCATATTGACAAATTCGTTTCGGGAGTCCTATGTGGTAGTTTGGGTTAATCAAACGCCCGAAAAACGTGCGTGCCACCGCGCGGAAGTTCGATGACCCCTCTCGAACGGAAAATCCATTTGCTTTCGCTCATTTGTTTGTCTCTCGTCATTACGCATGAACGAACTTCTGCCGTTCGCTCGGTTTCGAAGACATATGTCGGGAATTACTCGACTGGCTGGCTGGCTGCAGTAACTCGGAATCCGGGAGGATGATTTACGGATGCGCGTTTGTTTTGTTTGTCCTTCATGCGTTGCATGAACGGAGACGGCGATGCACCACGCTGATGAATGCATCCGTGCCGAACGACGACGAATCTCGTATATTTAATCATAAAAACGCGCACCAGCACTCAGACAATTGCCATAAATGCTGCGGGTTGTGGAACGTGAACCTGACGCTGCGTTGGAGATTCCCGTTTCCCACTAGCAACAAAAACTTGCACATCGAACATCATCGGGGTGAGGAAATGACGGCGACGACGACAACGATGACGATGAGGAAAATGATGCCTATTTTTGGGAGAAGAAAAAGACCCCTAATGATATACATTTAAACATTCGTCGGAGCTAATTATTGTTTGGGAAACGTGCGAATGCGAACAGTTGTTTCAGATTTTTCGGGAGGGTTTTATGGGAAATGGATTGTAAATAGTCTATTCATCAAAATGTAGTGTTTTGACTGCTGTGGAAAGTGAGACCATTTAACTAACGCTGTGTTTATGTTTTGTTTCTCTTTCCAGGTAAATATCGTTGATGCTCGCCAAGTTGTAAATGTGACCCAAGCGCTGGAGTTGCGTGTTCTCGAGTGGTATAATTTTGTCTAACTGTATTTTGTTACGTGAACTATTATGACCCTACTAATGTAATCGTTTATTCTGCAGTAGCACGTATACAATCAGGTATCACTAGGTCGACTCAAAACTCGATTTCAGAAGTTTGGAAAGGGCACTCTATAACGCATAAAGCGTTAAGAAAGTTTATAGCTATAGCTAAATAAATAAATAAATAAAACACCTAAATAAATAATTTTCTGATATTACAGCGGAACAGAACAACTTGCCGGAACAACAGAACATCCTGAAGATTCAGGTTTCTGAAATCAGTTTCACTTAATAAGTGTTAACCGAGTACTCGGAAACGCAGTTGCGCAAAAACTGGACAGTTGCATATCAAATGATGCGAAGTTGCATAATCGGAATCACAGCTATCACATACAAATGAATCAGTTTGCTGAATATTCGCCATGTGTTAGTTGAGTCGGCAATGGCCAGTCAACGCTTTGACCAGCATGCAGGGATGGGAACACTCACTTGCAAAGAGTTACACTCACTTGCTATTTTCTCAGCTCAGAAGCGTGCAATCAAGAAACGATGTATGGACGACTTTTGCCTTGTGGTTTTGTCTAAAAGTTTGCCGAATAGAGTAGAAGTCGAACACGAGTCCCAAAGTCGTGACAGAGCTGTGAAAGCGACTCTCCACGAGGTGAGTGTAATTTACATTCACCTCGTGGAGAGTTGTCTTCGCAGCTCCCTCACGACTTCGGTATGCGTGTGCGACCGCTACTCTATTCGGCAAAGTTTTAGACAAAACCACAAGGCAAAAGTCGTCCATACATCATTTTTTGACTGCACGCTTCTGAGCTGAGAAAATAGCAAGTGAGTGTAACTCTTTGCAAGTGAGTGTTCCCATCCTTGCCAGCATGCCGCAATTCTGCTTTGACAGATTTGTTAGATACTTCGCCACCCCTGGAGATGGCTCAGTACAATACAATTTGGTTTGACGACATGACTCCAAACTATTCCAGTATTGTCTGTGTTGAGTGGCAGCCCAGGTGTGAATCTGAAGCTTTACCCAATACTTCGATATCGGAATAGCTGGCTCAGGGCCAATGAAGTCATGTGATGCTCCAGAGCGAGCTAACTCATCAGCCAATTCATTTCCAGCGATGGAAGAATGGCCAGGTACCCATACAAGGTGAACAGCGTTTGCTGAATTCAGCTCCTCGATTTGAGTTCGACAAGCGATAACTAACTTTGACCGAGAGTTGGTCAAAGCAAGTGCTGTAATAGCAGCCGGCCTTTCTGAACAGAAGTATATGACTTTGCCCTTTACGTGCTGCTGAAGTGCTGATTGCACTCCGCTATGCAGAGCAAAAATTTCAGCCTGAAAAACAGTGCAGTGTCTACCGAGTGAGTAAGACTGATGTTGCCTTATCTCACGAGAGTGGACACCAGCACCTACTCGACCTTCAAGAAGGGAGCCATCAGTGTAACATACGATGCCGTCTGAAATACTTCTTTCCAAACATCCAGATGTCCACTCTTCCCGGGAAGGGAATTTTGTGGAAAATGTCGTATATGGAAAATTCAAGCAATTGTAAAATCACTTGGAGCAAGGGCAATTTTGTCCCAATTCACCAAAAGTGGAAACAACGAGATGTATGTTCATGTGCGGTTCACAGGAGTTTCCTCTAGTAGACCGAGTACCCGTAGACGATAAGTGCAAGAAAGTGATTCCACAAGTTTACAAAATAAAACGAAAGTCGTGAACTTCTGTCAACGACCAAAATTTTTTAAGCACAATTGCTGATTTCGAAACCGATCTTCAAAAAATTTTAAGTAGAACAGTTTTTGAGTTTTAGCTATCGAGTTTTGTAACTTTTCAAAATATGTAATTTACTAAAATTCAAATATATTGCGTTTTGTTCAATCAATTTTAAATCTTTTTCCATAAATTAAAAGCTGAATACAATACCATTCGATCATCTGAATACAGGTTTTGCGTCAGATTGATGAAATTCAAGATATTGGCGAGTTTTAGGGACGATCTTCTTAAATTTTAGCAAAATTCCCAAAATTTTTTGAAGAAATGTATTTTTCCAATAAGAAAAAACCAACTTAAATATTCTTTCTCTACGTTTATTTGACATATCATATGTAGGCGAGTTACATTTAAAATTTTAGCTCAATCGGAGCATTGATTACGGAGAATGAGATGTTTGAAGTGAGCGACTTTGCTTAAACATAGAACAAAAATCGATTTCAAATCATCAACCTTGTATGGAAAGTCGAAAAAATTTCCGGTCTACTGTAATTTTTTTCTTTCGAGTTTTCGAACCCAGGGCATGATTCTACACCAAAAATGAACATCAGCTTACCGAGTTCAAAAATGCTGTAAACTAGTGTTCTTGTTTGAGATGAATGTGTAGTGGAGCAACGTTAAAGAGAACTTCAAGCGCTGCCGTGGGAGTTGAAAAGAAAGCTCCAGACATCGCCATTAAGCACATCCTTTAGAGATGGCCTAACTTTGATTGGATCGTTCTAATTTCGCCCTTTTGCCACCACACCAGACATACATAGGCCAATATTGGCCGAACAACAGTTGTGTAAATCCATTTGATATACTTGGTCTTAGACCCCAAGTAGTGCCGTGCCAAAGGTTCGCCGGCATTGCCCGAAGGCCATACAAGTTTTCTTGATTTCGAACTCATTGTGAAGTATCCAAGAAAGCTTGGAACCAAGAATAACTCCAACGTACTTTACCTTATCTGTCGCATTGATTTCAGAATCAAAGAGACGCAAAGGTCGAATGCCATTACGGTTTCGCCTTTCCGTGAAAAGAACAATAGATGTTTTACTCGGATTTACCAAAAGGCCATATTGGCGACACCAACCCTCAACCACATGAAGGGCGCTTTGCATCAGGTCTAAAAGGGTGCTGATACACATATCAACAAACAATGTTAGGTAGTCGTCGGCAAAGCCATAAGTAGAAAAACCGCTATTATTGAGTTGCCTCAATAGCGTATCTGCTATGAGATTCCACAAAAGTGGTTACAAAACTCCCCCTTGGGGGCATCCACAAACACTCAATTTTCTAATCGCTGCTTGACGCAATGTCGAGAAGAGATATCGGTTTTAGAGCATTTGATGAATCCCAATTGGAAATCTCGACATGAATGCACCTCGGTGTAAAATGTCGTTAATAAAAAAAAAAAAAAAAAAAAAAAAAAAAAAAAAAAAAATAATTGGAAATCATTGGAGATATACCATGACGACTCCGTGGCATCGAAAAGCACATTGTCAAAGGTACCCTCAATATCTAGGAAAACACCCAAACAATATTGCTTTTGAGAGAATGCTTTCTCGATTCGGAAACAACCTTGTGTAAAAGAGTCACAGTGGACTTTTCATATTGGTAGACATGTTGGTTCACATGAAGAGGCACGTTTGCCAGATGAACATCACGGATGTGATGATCCACAATGCGTTCCAAGCATTTCAGAAAAAAAGAGGTTCAACTGATAGGTCTGAAGCTCTTTGCTTCTTCGTAAGACGCACGACCCACTTACCAGTAATTACCCGCCCATATTTGTAAATATATCCTGTAGCAAATCTGCAAACAATTTATTTTTTCAAAACATGTTTGAAATAAATAAATCTCTTCTAAAGCAAAATAGGATATCCCATCTGCTCCAGGAGATTTGAAAGGAGCAAAGCTATTAAGTGCCCACTCAATCGATTCTATAGTTATAATACTCCGCGCCGAAGCCAGAGAATCATAACTACAAGAAAAGACATCAGGTTAATCAGAAGATGTAATATCCACACATCCGGGCAGTTGTGTACTGAATAAACATTCCAGAACTTCTTCATTAGAGGAATCGAAATCGTTTTTTGGCACACGAATCTCGTTCACTCGGAAATCCTTAGATTTCGCAAGCATTTTGTTCAACCGACTGACTTCACTCAAACTGGAAACACTTATTCAAAAGGTTTTTCAACCCGGATCGTTCAGCAGACCGGAGGACGTTCTTGTGAGCCTTGCGAGCCGACCTGAAAGCCTCCGATCCAGCTGAACGTCGTCTACTCCAACTCTTTCTACCTTGTTTCCTGAGCTTTGCCAGATCAGAGTTCCACCAAGGGGTTCCTCTTGTGGTCTTCACAGACCGCAGAGGGCAAGCTTCTTCAAAAGCTTCCATAACGAAAGATGTCGTTGTATCAACGGTATCATCTAAATCACTTGAGAGTGGTAATGGATGATGAGTACCCATGAAATTCAATTGCAGCCGAATTAGCAAAGTTGGTTGACCGAGGATTCCTGAAACGCAATGTTCTCGAAGTAACATATAAATGTTCAAAAAAGATGTAGCGATGGTCAGATAAAGATTCTCCATCTGACACATGCCAATTGGTCAGCTCGTGACTAATTCTACTAGAGCAAAGCGTTATGTCTAACACTTCCTCTCTAGTAGATATCATGAAGGTTGGGCGGTTGCATGTGTTAAGTAACCCAAGATCTGTACTACGTAAGTATTCCATCAAACTGGAGCCTCCAAAGTTAATGTTTGAGCTGCCCCAAATGATATGGTGAGCATTAGCATCACTGCCAACAATTAGCGGAAGGTCTTTTGAAGTGCATTATGCGATTACTGGATTGAAAGCATCCATAGGGGATGGTTCATCCAACGGTAAATGCACCGAACAATAAACGAATTTCCTGTTGAGGCTACCAACGGACACATCAATTGTTGCTTGCAACACATACATCTCTGGTAGCAGCGATTGCGTTGTTGATAAGCACATATGCTCGAGGCATGACACGCGGGTCTGCCATTTCATTTTTATTGAAAGTAGCAAACACCGGGTTCACGAGGTTTCCCAGATAGCAATTCCCCTTACGAAAGCATGGTTCTTGGACTAAGGCCACTTGGGCTGTAACATTTTGCATAAGTCTGCAAAGATTGATCATTGCTGTTCTTTTATGCTGCAGGTGGATCTGAGATATACGAACCGTAGCCAAAGGCGAGAATACACAGAGTATACTGTGTAAATCGCATAATGCGAAAGCACACTGCGCTATTGCTCTGGTTAGCGAAGTAAAAGTATAAAAAATACTAAGGATGGCACCCTGATACTCCACAGGCTACATTTATCCTTAACCATCCATTCCTAGGCACGGTAAGCATATAGCCGCATAACACCATGATTTAGGGGTTACCTGACTAGTGAACTCTTACCACTGAAACATGCAGTCCGTAGTATAACAGTGTGTTGAACCAACCGCTATTGATAATAACTCAGCTATTATAGGCGGATCGGGAAAAGAAGTTAATATTGATGACAAACTTCAGGCGGGCACGAACAGCCGTGAACAACTGTTGTCCTTGGGTGTTGCCACAATTGTCACTGAAAACTACCGGAGAAGTCTCTCATACGTGTACAAGGGGATAAAACCCAAATGATTTTATATAAGCTTTGTAATAGAAAGTACAAAAATTCTCTTTCATGGAAAGAGAGCTTTCTTCTAAGAACAGTGAAAGGGTTCATAGAACATTAGGCTGAGAAGAAGGTTATGCCTCAGTTGGAATGCTGTGCCAGAAAGTGGAACAAGAATTACGCAAATATTATTTATTGTTGCCTTCATTGAGGGCAATGTGTTTTCTCTACAATTACACATAAATCCAATGGTGCAATGAACGAAATGCAAACCAACAGCTACATTCGATTTTCTTCGACGGATCATAAACTACACAAACAGTAGAATAAAAACGGAAGGAACCGACCCTAGTCGTAAAAACAATTCTCTCTCTACACAAAACACATGGTTCTTCATGGCACTGAACTCCACCAACTCCAGTTGGAATAAATAGAACACGATTGCCCTCCTCTTTTCCTCGCGAGCATGTCAGCATAAAATCACAGTTCTACACAATCCGTCGTCGTCGTCGTCATCGTCCATACTATACCAATAACCTCGTGTTGAAACAAAAGTACGGAAACGGAGCTAAATAAACCACAGATTTCGATCTAAATTACTGCTCCAGTCGGTCGAACACTCGTCGTCGACGTCGACCAATGTGAACATGAATGCATAGAGTTCAATGTGCAGTTTGCTGTTTGAATAACGAGGGGGCAGAGGCACAGGAAAAGTGTTGCATTAAAACTCGTCCCTCTGCAGCGATGGCCCACACGTTTGTTCCTCCAGCATGGCCAGGCAGAGTTCAACTACAATGCGGTTCTGTGCTTTACTCGCCAAATGGCCCTCGCCTTCGTTGTTGGTCCGGATGACCGTACTGTCGCCGTTAGAACACTACTCTGTCGTATGGAATTTCCCTTCAATCAGTGCAGCAGAGCAGGCAGAATGTGGATTGAACTGTTGAACGGTGGATTTGCGGAGGAGAGAAATCCATTTCCACTATCGCACCGTAAATATCACGACCAGCCGAACGACCGACCGACCGACCGCACGGACCTCTGCTGGTCGAGTTGCGCGTGCTTTCGATTTACCGTTCTCCTTGCCGTTCGCTGCGCAGTGTAGACTTGACGAAGGCATCTTGAGTTGTACTTCTAGCGACTAGGCCCCGAAAAAGGGCACGGCACGAGCCCACAGTTGAGCATGTTGTTCCCGCTCTAACAAGCCATCCATCCTGCTGGGGAGGCGAAACCGTTAGGACCCCCGCCCGTTCGATTGCCCTCAACGACCGATCGTTAATTGAGTTCGACTGCCGCGTCGTCCGCACCTTTTACAACCTTGGCGAAAAGATAACGCCTCCTACCGATCGCCGCGCGAATAATGCCTAACGGCCCATAGGCCCTTCACCTAGTCCTAATGAATTGCGATATCGCAGTTGCGCGCGGTGAAATAATGCGAATCTAATTTAAAAATTAATCTCCCCCCGCGGCCATCGCCCTATTCGAGGCAGCCCACGTCCCATTGGAGGAGAACTTTTCTCCATCATTGTCCTCTATTTATCCCGGAACGGAACGACCACGGCCTCTACCTACACACGGGGCCCTTCTCATTTGCCGTAGAACGTCGCCGCCGCAGACTTGCGCTCTCCTCCTTCGGGCGGATCTTGTTATCAACCGGCGGTGTTCTTCCATCTCCTTCACGTACTCAGTACTCGGTAATGCGAAATGGGAACTGTGGTGCTAGAGGAGAACCCTGCTAAGAGCCGTTTGCTACTAAATGGCTTCCGCGCGCTCAGAGCACCAGAGAGATGGTTACCAACAGCCAGCCTCCACGGACGATGGGCGCAGTAGCAAAACAACGACTGCAAGATGGAAAAAGAGAGCAATTTGTTCACGCGTCATCGTAACATCCTACTGGGTAGGTATTGCTGGTTACAATTGGATGATGGCTTCTGGCTGTGCTCGTGCGCAGGAAGGCTTGCTCTATCTCTGTTTGTAACTAGACTTCTATCTGTGTACAGTAAAGAAACTCAGTGAAGAACATCGATGATGCTGGAAATTTCAATTGAGGCAGTGCATTGAAACCTATTCTGGTATCTAGTCTAGTCTAGTCTACTCACACACACACTACACAGCCATTCAATGTAAGAATCCTGGAAAATGATAGAGTCGTCTATGTACTTCTTTAATTTTTGTTGTCATTATGCAATACAAGAATAGAAACGGTCAGGCCTACTGGGCAGCGTCATTAGCACAATAAAGCTAAGGAACGAGGGCATCTCGTACCAACCGCTCAGTACTGTCTGTACTACATACATATACAGTAGATACGTTGGGAGTGACTTTGCTAAGAAAGTTGGTGTCACTCCATCGAGGCTCTTCTTCCTGGGATAGGACGAAGGAATTTAACCCTTATGTCTAGACTTTAAAGCCTCTTAAACAAGACAAAAAGTAGAGTGATATGAAATAATTTGATTTGGGATTTTTCGACTGGAACTGGATGTTATTGTGTAGAAACGGCTATCTCAGTCTTAATTTACAACGGTTTATTTTATTCTACCCGACGTTTCGGCCATGGGTTTTGGCCTTTTTCAAGGGAAAACTGTATTAATACAAAGTATTCATTAGTTGTAAATTAGTTAGTCTAGTCTAGTTTGTCTTACATTGTCTAACGTCCTTGTCCTTGTTACAATTTGCATTTACGTTTGTCAATTTATCCGGGTCATTGCTTCTGTAGGAAATATTGAAATTGATTTTGAGTACAATACAACACAAAACAGTTTTCCCTTGAAAAAGGCCAAAACCCATGGCCGAAACGTCGGGTAGAATAAAATAAATCGTCGTAAATTAAGACTTAGATAGCCGTTTCTACGCAATGATATGAAATAATATTTCAGAAATATACACGACATGCCGCTGTTCCACGCATTTTTCCACGCTGCTGAACAAAATTTCCCACGCCGATGAGAATAGGACTAATATTTTTTGTCAGCATTTTACAGGTGGTTCGTTAGTTTAGAGCTTATAACAATAATAGTGGTATTTTTTAAGCAGTTTGTATTTTTTCTCGTAAATTTTTGATGTAGAGATCTTTTATGAATCTTTTGAGATTTTTTTTATGATTTGATTTTATCATCATCATTTCTTAAAGGGTGGTACGGTCAAAATTTGGTCATACAATTTTTTCATCACGTCAGACTGCGTACCGTCAAACGGGGTTACTTGCAACAGCGGTGTAACTTGCAACACGATGACATACACTAAATGTGAAGTATTTTCTAATAATAATAAAAACTAGTATGCCCTATTATTTCGGTTATAGAAATTATGTGTATCAAAGATCGATTTAGTATAAAAATTAGCTTTGTTTCTTTGTATATGGTTTAGCTACACTGTTAAAACGGATTGCTCATTTTATGCCATAAAAACAAGTACGAAAATCGTGCTTGACCTCTCCCTTATGGTAAGTGCGATAAGTCTGATGACCTTGCTTGCAGTTAGGGTACCTAATAGTAAGCTTAGCTAAACGATAAAAGTTTGATAAACTTATCGACTAAGTAATGCAAAAAATCATTATTATATTCGACAACCACCATGGGGTAACTTGCAACAGTTGAATTTGACGAAACCTTCTATTATTTATCTTCATTTCACGATATACTTGACAAAAATAACCGAAATGGATCATTTATTGATTACGTAACGCGTTCATTTTCAAATGACAATTCATTTTTTAAATTTTTTTGCACGTGACCTTCAAACATTGTTAGGAAATACCACATTTTGAAGTTTCATTCATGTTTCATCATGCTCATCAAGTTCAATTTTTGTTTATGAACGCTGTAAAGCAATCACCAATATCAATTCTGAACCTAGATAGAGTAAATTATTTCAGTTTAATACCCAAATTAGCGAGTTTGAAATTTTAAAAAGTAGAATAGGTGTGTTTCAATCATGTTAATTTAGCTGAAATTGCCAAACACCACTTCAAACTGAAAACTACTTGAAGATGACTCACTCTACCTTTTCAAGAAATGACAATAATCATTGTTGACATTTTGTAATGAGTGCTAAGTCACGAGAATCATATATATATTGTGTTTGAGGGACGTGAGACCTGTTGCTAAACGATATACTCTTGCTTGCAATAACTATCAATCCTTTCATGAAAAATTATATGTCAATTGGTTGACGATCACGCCGAGGACCTGGGATCAAATCCCACTCCCGACAAACTCACAAAATGTGGGTTATTCCTTCGGAAGGGAAGTAAAGCGTGGGTCCCGAGATGAACTAGCCTAGGGCTAAAAATCTCGTTAATACAGATAAAAAAAAAAACAAATATGTCAATTGGTTAGTGTACATCTTCTTATGGTATGTTTCATGCATAACATGAAAAATTTACAATACGACTAAATACTAGAATGTTAGTGCTGTTTAATGATAGCTAACTTAGCTTCATGTCCTATGTTGCAAGTTACCCCACAGATGGGGAAACTTGGAACAAGCATGTATTTCGCACCTCCTGATTAGGTGGCAACGTATTTTGGTAAACCAAGTGCTGCATAGTATTCTACTCGGGGTAATTAGCGTACACGATGCTTCACAGGATGTTTCAAATGTTTAGATTTTCAATGATGTTGCTTCAAAGTCGAAAAGTGTTGCAAGTTACCCCATTTGACGGTACACTAAAACAGCTGATTTCTGGACCAGTAATGGTACATTATGTGTAGCTTATGCCATACAATTTTCATCAAAATCCATTCAGTATTGGTTGATATATAAATAAAACCAACGACCTGCCTTTTTAGAATTTTGTACAATGGCGCTCCATAGTAAATCTTTGGCAGTTTAAGATCAGTAGAGCACACTTTTGGTTATAAAACTACTAATACTGCTCCGATTCATATAAAAATTTTACAGTATAATACTGTTATACAAATATGATCTAAGTAAAATTTTGAGCCATTATGTATAAATACTTCCAAAGTTGTGGCAGTTTGAATATGAAAAAAACTGACAGCAAATATAACTTTGAAACGGCAAAATCAAATTGAATTAATTTTTTACACAACATTTGGACATGCATTCTTTATATACAGAAAAAAAAAACAAATCATTGAATTCGGTTCAGTATTTCTGGTTCTTTGTGTTCTTATTTTTGGAGCCTCATTGTACAAAATTTTAAGGACGAACGGGACGATCGAGAAAATACCCGCCATTGCTCTGTTGCTACTAAGATGGTAATCTCGGATTCTACTTCATATTTTGCAACAAAAACTTATCATTGTTTATGCTCACTTGCAGTGCATATGCTGATTGTTTTTCAGCATCTTCAGTGCGATAGAAATCGAGATTACCATCTTCAAAATCGCGAGGCAAATTGCTAGAAAGAGAGGGAAGATAGGAAAAATAACACGGCGTCCCGTATCACCTTAAAATTGCAGATCTCAGGATTCAACAATATCTCCGTAAAAACTAAACCGATTTTGATGAAAATTTTATGGCATTAGCTACATATAATGCACTATTACTGGTCCAAAAAACAGCTATTTTGGTGTACACAGTCCAAAGTTATGATCAAGATTCTTTGACCAAATTTTGACCGTACCACCCTGTACTGCAACACTTCGCATTAAAATATTTTTATGGCAATTTACGAATGACATTCTTGGAGGACTTGCGTTCGTATTCTCTCGGCACATTAAACTCCCGTTAGCCTAATGGTTGAGCTTCGAATTGCCTATCCTATTAGTTAATTTTCCACGGATATTTTCATAAACTTTTCCATGGATTTTTTTAGAATTTTATTGAGATTTTTTCTAGAAAACCTTCATTGCTTGCAAAATTCTTGCATTGATTATTTCAAAAAAAATTTCCGCAGATTCTTTCAGAAGCCATCCACGAATTCCAGACATTACAGCGATATTTTTGAGAAAATCAAAACTTATGATTTCTTACATAAATTCCTTCAAAAAATCTTCCACAGAAATAATTTTCAGGGATGCTTCAAGATAACTCACCAGCGATTCATATAGAAATAACTCCCATTGGGTCGTACACAAATTACGTCACGCTTTTAGGGGTGAGGGGGGGTTTTGCAGAACGTGACAACCCTTACAAAAAATATTGAGGTCCCATACAAAAAGTGTGACATAGAGGGGAGGGGAGGGGGGGGGGTTGAAAAAGGTCGATTTTTGCGTGACATAATTTGTGTATCCCCCCCAAGTTCCGTTTAGAAATTCTTGTTTTTCTCCAGAGTTTTCTCTTAATGTTGATTCTTTTGAAAATTGCCCCATTGATAAAATGTGTTACCAGAAAAATTGTCCATTTTAAAACCCCCCGTCCCCTTGGGTATGGGTCGTCACACCCCGAGTAGGTGGAAAAATCTGATGAATAGCATATTCAGTTATGATTGATTGAATTACTGAAGAGCAAAAACTGATATTGGTTTGATTGATATAAGAGGTAAAAGAACAGAAATACAGAAATAATAGCAAAATCTAATATGGTGAACTACTCAATAATAGCTCGTTAAGATATTACAAGATCAAAAGAATAGCAGACAAGATTTGTCACTTTTTCTAGAAAAAAAAAAAATAAAAAAAATGGCAGCATCCAGCATCGAACCTATGACCTTAGGATCCACTGGCGGCGATGCTTACCACTCAACTGTGGCTCGCTGTTGTAAATAAGATGGGAATAAGAGCATGCGGTTCTTCGTTTCCACAGCTCAGAAAGCGGCACAAGGCATTTCACTAACATTGAGCCATCTCTATGGGTGTATGTGTTCCATTTCGTGCAGAAGAGCTAAACTTGTTCTTATGAAGAAATTTTCAGCTATTTCGACAAGAACAAAAACTGATACCATATCACTTTGAGCTATTCGTGCGCTATTCGCTAGAATTTTGAATAACTAATCAAAATCACATCGAGCTATGACAGCAAAAAGTGTTCGATTTGAGATATGATTCAGATATTCTCGTCTGCCCGGGACTTTGCTGATCTTCTCTTCCTCCTCAAAGTATGACAAAGTTTATAGACGTTTCAGAAATATCTTCAGAACCCTTCAGAAATATCTTCAGGAATTCCTTCATAGAGTAATGCATGTATCAAGAATTCAGAAAATCAGGAAGAAATCGGTTCCTTCAAAGACTAATTCAGAGACAAGTTCAGAGATTTTCCAATAAGCTGCAGAAATTCAGAAATTCCTTCAGGAGTTCCTCTGGGTATTAATCCATGTGTTTTCTAGGAATTTTTTTCAGGATTTTTTTCAAAGATGCATTTAGGAATTGCTCGAGAAAACTTCCCTAGAAAATACTGAATAAATTCCTTAGGAAATTTCTCGTGAGATTTTTCTATTACACTTTACAAAGTGTTTTTTTTAAAGAACCTTCAAGACTTCATCCGAGTATTCTTTCAGAAAATCCATACACTTTGATAGTAGATTTCTCCAGGAATTCCTCTTCATTTTAATAAATTCCTGAAGGAATATTCTTTCAGGTATGTCTCCAAGGATTTTCAAAAAGAACATCTCCAGAGATTTATTCCGAAATTAGACCTTCTGTTTATTCAAAAATTACTTCAAGGATTCTTTCAGCAGTTAAGTTTCTTCACGGATTCTTTCTAAAACTTCTTCAGAAATTCTTCCATAAATATTTCCAGAAACTCCCTCAATAGTTTAAGGATTTTTCCATAAATACCAGCAAGGGATTTCAACATAAATTCACCTAGAGCTTTTTCAGAAATTCTTCAGCGATTCTTTCGGAAAATTTTGCAAAATGGGAACCCTTGGAAAATTTTGTCAGGGATTACTGAAGAAATTTCTAGGTTTCTTTTTGGTACTGCTCCTGCGGTACCTTCAGAAATGTCTCCTGTGATTCATTAAGGAATTCCTTCAGAAATTCGGTCAGATAATCCTTCGAATTTTACTGAAGTACTTCATGAAACAATACAAAAAAAACTGGAGACATTTTTCGAGGATTCCCTGAAAGATATTCTAAAGGGATTCCTGGAGATACCTCTGAAGAATTTCTGATGAAATTCCTGAAAAAAATCTGATGTAATTTTTGAAAAAATCTTTCTGTAGGGATATCTGGAAAATACATGGAGGAACCCCTGAAGGAATTCATAAACAAATTTTATATGAAACTTGTGGAGAAATCCCTTAGCAGTTTCTGGAAAAAAATTCTCGTAGATATTCCTATTCTTGTAGAATTTCTGAAGTAAATTACGGAAAAATTCTTGAAGGAATCTTTGAAATAATATCTGCATGAATACGAGCAGGATACTGCAGACGAAGGCATTAGAGGAGTTCCTCTAATTACTTAACTCCCTGGAAACACTTCTGAAGGGATTCTTGGAGTTTATCCTGGGATGAACTGTCGGAGATACTTCTGGAGGAGTTCATAAAAGAATTTCTTACGTGGAGCGGACCTGGTGTGATGGTTAGAACACTTGACTATCACGCCGAGGACCTGGGATCGAATCCCACTCCCGACAAACTCAATGTGAGTTCTTCCTTCGGAAAGGAAGTAAAGCGTGGGTCCCGAGATGAACTAGCCTAGGGCTAAAAATATCGTTAATACAGATAAAAAAAAGAATTTCTTGCAATTTTTCTGTGGGTAGAAGTGGATAAAAAGCCCTGAAACATTGTCTACATAACCGCTAGAGGAATTTTCTTTGAAGTTGAAACAAATCTGCAAGAATCCTTGAAGGAATCACTTAAATTCATTTCTAAAGAAATTAAATTTCTCTAAGCAATCTCTAAAGAAATTCCCGGTAATCTAGAGAATTATCTGCAGTGATTCCATGAAAAATTTCCTGAGATTCCTGCCAAGAAATATATCCGAAAATTATTTCTGAAAGAATCTCTAAAGGGATTCCTTAAGCCTCCCCGGAAAATTTCTGAAAAACATCCCCGAAGAAACGTTTCAATAAATCTCAAGAGAGTATTCCGCAATCTTTGAATCTTTTGGCGCAGAAAGATTGCGCCATTGGGCAGTACAAGTTGTGCGGGAAAAATTAGAAATTTCGAAGTCATGTACCTAAAACCGCTAAACCCGACAGCTACAGTTAGACCGAACGTAGGACAAATAACGATACAAATATTTACCCCCTGAGGAAGACACAAACCCCGTCGAAACGTCGGGCAAATAAAGAACGTCGTTTGTTCAATAAATGACTGCGTAGCCAAACATAATCAGTTTCACCAAACAGTCGATTTATCATCAGTTTGATCATAAATAACTTTTGGGGAAATTTCTCACGGAATTCCTGGAAAAACCTTAAAAAATCCTGAAGAAAATTGGAAAGGAATTCCTGGAGGTTTCTTTAGAGGAATTCTTTCTGAAATCATAAAAAAAGGTTCGGGAATTCTTTGCGAAATTATTGGAGAAATTTCTGCACCAATCACTAAGCAACTCTTAGAGGTTCACTCTTAAACAATTTTGAATTTTGAGCGGCCGGACGATAGAAGCATATGATGTTTTAGAAATGTTCCGCGCATAAGGTTCAATATTGGAATAATCTCCATGGTGACGCACCAACCCATAACTGAACATTTGATGTGAATAATAACTACTTTACAAATTAAATGCACCCAAATCTTGGCTCATTCGTGAGATTCGTTTAAGGACAAACGTCTTGAAATCCCGGTTCAACTGCGCATCAGAACATCAAATGCACAAATCGCAAGAAGCAAGGTTCCAACAACAATGTTATTTGTTATTTTGCTCTTGCTCACTTGTAATAAGCTTAAAACAAGAAGATCAAATGCGTTGGTTTTGTTTTTCGTGAGATTTGTGCGCTTAAAATCGTGAGTAGGTGCCAAAGTCGGCCATTGTGGCAACCATTTTGGATTTCTAACAAGTGTGTCCTTAATAGCGTAATTAGCGTTAGTTTAGCGACGTCAACAGCATTGCTTGCGGATAAACCAGAAGGCACGAACAGGGAGAAAGATTTTGTGTGCGGTGACTGTAAGAAGATAAAACTATAATACAATAATAATAGGGGTATTAGGGGCATAATGGACACCCCTGTTTTTGCCGAAACCGTTGACTTTTATGTTAAACTTTTAATGCAAAGGATCAAGTTATTGTTCTTTTTTTCAAAAGTACCAACTCTTGGGTTGTACATTTTATAGATTCTTTAACTTACGATGTTATGTCACCTTATTTAAAATAATCCATCATGGTCCTCGTTACCTTGTTGATAAGCTGCAGCCTTTCAGAAGCACTAGAGTTCGACACTTTGTTCTCATGCAACATAATACCGCTCATTACGGCAATACCTTCTTTGTCCGTGCAATCAACCTTTGGAATCTGCTCCCAACGAATATTAAATCTATTTCTTCAGTACGAAGATTCCGTACAGAGTGCATAAGTTGGCTGAATGAAGGATGGCGGTGAATCTATGATCAGGGTATATGTAATTGTTATGGATAGGTTTTCAATCTTGAAATCATGAGTAATTGTTAGAATGTGGTGTGAACAACGAATTTTCCGATTGTAGAAAATTTATAAGGGTTAACCATTACTCTGCAAGTATTATTGAATAAATAAATAAATAAAATATCATTAAAATAGAAATATGTTTTTCATATGGTGAAATTCTTATAATTTCGAAGCAGTAGCATTTAAGGTATTACGAGTGAGTGTTTCCACCATAAAAACAAGTGAATTGTTACCTTATCTATGTACATGTATACGTAGATTTAGCAATGGATGAAGTATTATATTTTTGATCAGAATTTACTCAAAATAGCGATTTTAATGTTGTAGTCGATGCGGGGCGAAATGAACACTGGCAATTACAAATGGATGTACGCGCGTTGCATACTGTTAGGCGTTTTAGAGAGTTTGGAAAAAAGCAATCCGATTATTTTAGCCTAAAGTTTGATTAACTTTGATAATTTCGTCTAAGATGGAGTATTATATCTATGGTATTGATCTACGTAGGCAAATTACTTAACTGGTCGATGTAACCAAAGAATTAGCATAAAATATGCAGGGGTGTCCATTATGCCCCGTACCTTTCCTGCCAGCCCTAAAAAATACAAGGTTTACAGTTCATTATTTCTTCACAATAATGACATTACACCTGCTGTAAATGATTGAAATACGTAGGAAACAAGTTAAAGTCGTAAGCCAACTGATAATATGTTAAGTTTTTGTCTGTTATACAGGCCTAACGTACTCATTTGCTTAGGGTATCCATTATGCCCCTAATCCCCCTAATAACACATTTAATCAATAGTTCTGTTAACTTTGTCATAAAAATAATTATTTTCATCTATCAGATTTCGCCACAAGATTTGGGTTTGCCGTGTGAAAGTGCATGGCAGGCGTCATTATAGTCTAGAATCGATCGATAAGAATATCAGTAAAAAGTTGTTCAATTTAATTCTGTGTGCATTAAAGAAACCAAGACCACTTTACGGATTATAAATAGCTGCTGTTTGAGAACCGCTGCATCTTTTTTTATACCGCCTTAAGTCGTGTAGTCCGCTGAACTCAAATAAATATTTAGTTTAGGTATAATGCACTTTCCCGATCCGTTCAATTCCGAGAGTTTCCTCGCAGGATGGAAACTGATTCCCCCGAAATTCGAAAACCCAAACTAACATTCAACATGTCCAAGACGTCGTACATTTTGTTGTTTTGTTGCTTGTCTCTTTCTCCCCCCGATTTTATGTTTGATGATGCCTGTTAGGCCCAAACAAAAACAACAGCAGCATTCCGGCCGCGCGACTGTTGCTGCTGCTGCTGCACCACCATATCATGATGAGAGGATAATAATAGCTTCATGATCGTTGTTGTCTCATCTCACCAAATACCATCATGCATCATGCTGTGCTGCTGCTGCTGCTGGGTCGTGCTGGGGAGATAGCGCATGCACTTAGCATATAGTGCCATTTACACTTATCAATAAGTTGATTCAACCAAGAGGTTCAATCTTTCCTTCAACTTCATCAAGAAACACAATTTGATGGAAATATTGCTAAATGTATTGCATGCATTTTTATTGAGGAAAACATGGATGATAATGTTGAATCTTGATGTAAATACTGACCAACCTGCAAAAGCGAGGATTGAGGCTGGTGATCATATCCTCAATATTTCCCCTCCGAAAGATTGATCCAACCACCGCTATCATCCAGTTTGACCAAACCATCAAGATCATCCAAGTCCGTCAAACTTTCCCCTTGAGTTGTTTTATTCGATCAATCCAGCAGCGTAAAAGAGTCAGCAGATTGAGCGAAGACCATTCCATCAGTGAGGAAGAGATAGCAATTCACCAACATTCAGCGCGTGTTATACGGCGTTCATGATGGCCAGCTCAATTGAATTTTATGGAATGCTTTGGAAGCAAATTTTTAGAAATAAATAAAGTGTCACGTTTTTGCATTGTAAATAAAATAAAGACTTGATCATTATAAAAGTGCAAATTTCGATATTTCACTTGCTTATTCAATTCCATTAATGATTATGAAAAAATAATGTTTTGATAATTTTGGTTATTTACCACGTCATATTCGATTTTTTGTAAGCATTCATAAACTCTTATATATTGAACCCAATCTCTCGGATAAGTATGATGAATTGGAAAATAGTGGATCTATTTACTAATTCATCATGCTATTTTTCCTAATTTCTTGAGAAGGTTGATGTTTTTTTTTAATTTCTAACACAAGTTATGAACTTCTACCGGTGAACCAAAATACTTCATACAAAATGGAACTTAAACAATAAGTATTAACAGTTAGGTTCGAACTTCAACATGTAAATTTGGAAATCACTCAAAGGGGCTTTTCCCTCTTACAAAATTTAAAGTTAAAAATAAATAAATAAATAAATAATAGTTAGGTTCGAACAAGTTTTGATTTTTGCTAATGTCATAGTAAATATTTAAAGCAGTAGAGGTTTGGAAAACAAAGGCTGATAAGAGGTTACTGCCATATTGATTTGTTTGTTTCGGCTATAATTGAAAATGTTTGCTTTATCCGTTATTAACAGGTTTATCTATAGCTAGATTGATTACTGAACTATGATTAAATTATATGCCTTGAGAGTGACTTTGTGTATTATTGGCAGTGCTTCTCTCTTTGCCATAAGAGTTTTTTGTCGTCCAAATATCTTGAAACTTAGTTGTAAACAGTTTGACTGGCAAAGATGTGACGCCAACTTTCAGTTTATCAGACTAGATAACACCCCATGACGAAAAGAACAAAGCTGTCGAAAATATACTGAGTTTTCTAGCATTTTATACTAAAGGCACTAGAAAATCGCATATACGTTAGTGGGAATTAAAGATGTGATATAAAACATAATGAACCAATATTAAATATTAAACATTATTCCTAAATAATCTAATGAAAATTTACGATGCGCAACTTGTGCTTGAAAATGTTTATTTGGCAGCGCTTTCTTGTTTCCTTTATTCCACCATTCCATCAATTATTTCTTTCTCAAGGATTATTGATGAAATCACGAGGATCAAACCAAGTATCAATCCAATATCTTCGACAAATACCCCTTTCCAGAGAGATAGATCAAGCCGAGGCTCGAGCAGAGAGAAAATCTCCCGGCAGTATGAGAGAAGTTAATGCATAAAGAGAAAAAAAAACAAGTATCCGTGCATGCTTATCATACGTGCACAGCTAGCAAAGCAAAGCCTTTTATTGAATCAATGCGTCGTCGGTGGGTGTGCGGTTGATTTTGAGTCCTACCAATCCCAAAGCCAATAATGCGGAAGATAATGTATGCAATGCATTTCTGTCACATTTTTATTTATGTTTTTTTAATGAATTTTCTATTCATATTAATTCTTCTTCTAACCATTTTTACATAATCAAACATTTTACATATTTTTTTATTACGAAAAGTTTTTGGACAGCCCATGGGATGGGACTCGAAACACCGGCAGTGCCGTCTTGCTGAATTACCTTTATATTTCGACATTACACAAAATTACTACTGAAGGGTGTTATATGTCAGAAGGGGGTATTTCTAATTTATAGGTAACGCAGCTAAGCATGTTACCACCATAATGTGCAAATTATTAATTAACTGGTGTTAAAGACCGCCAGTGCACCAGTAATTTTTAGCAAAGTTCGGTGGGACACGAACCGAGTTAGAAGATTACACAAAAAATGTTGTGAACTGTTTATTATCACTAATGCATTGTAATAGTTGGGTTCATTACATTTACCTCTGCATAAATTACTTTACATAAACTTTGCATAAATTTACTACATTACTTCTGCATAAATTGTTTTTTTTTGTTCGATGATTTATTACATTTGAATTCAGTTTTTTTGTATAATATATTTCAATAGCTGTTTATTTAAATTTAAAAAAAATACGGCAACACGGCAGAATGCTCTGCAATGATGACGCTCTCGTTCACGCGCTGCTGCATTGAAAGAATGATAGGTTGATCTGGAGGGGAAATATTGAACCAATCAATTGATCCATGGAATAATTTGACCCATGGTTTGAACACTCTTCGAGAGGATTGATGTAACAATTTTGAAGGTGGGGAAATATTGTAGAGAAAATTGAAGAAAAATGCGCTATGGAGGGGAAATATTGCTGTGTGGTTGATCAAACGGAAGATAGGGGAAAAGTTGAATGATTGATGTCAATCTATTTTTGAACAATATTATACATTCCATGCATCCATAAAACGGCCAACTATTGATCAATATATGCACCGTGTGACTGGCGCTTATCATTTCACACGCATCACATCGCCGTCTTCGGCGAACTGCGCTGATGGCGGTGAAAATGAGTAATCTTCCAACATCCCCAAACCGATCTCGGTCGTTTCGTTGAGTAATGATAGTTTACACACGGTCTGCTCCTCTGGTGGTATACTCTGTGAGATTCGGCGAGGGCATTTTCCCATGAGAGCCGACCGACGATCATCGATCCGCGCTCGGATCGTGACCAAAATTTCGGGAAATCCGAGAATTCTGGATGTTATTCTTCCGCGCTCGGATGCGGATCGAATTAACACCCGCCGCCGCCCCGGGAAATCGTTCCAGCAGGCGGCGCGGAACATGTGCTGCCAATTTGACGGTTCAAATCCCGGCCCCCCCTCTATTTGACCGGGTCTCGGTTGGGTCGGTTCAATCGATTGTGAGAGGGTGCGGCGGTAGTTCACTTGCATGATGGGAGAGAAAACCGCAAAGAATGTGTGGTGTTGTTATAATTTAGTCGCTCTGGATTTATGGTTATTGTTGTTTTGCCGAGCCGGGGTTGACGAGCGTTGCTTATGTGTTGCATATTGGTTTGGAGAAAGTCGTTTGGCCGGGTACGGTGGGCGTACAATTTTTAAATTTGTTAACCGGGAGAACAATAAACGTTGTTGGTACCTATGTACACAATGTTCATTCGAGAGGTGAAAAGGTGTTCACTTATGTTCAGAGAAAGCGTTCTGAATATTTATGATTCGTCATAAATTTAAATTGCATGAATATTCACAAATTTAACTAATGAGAGATAACAAACATACCGTCAAGGCACCATTCACCGTGGATCTAAGAGGATTTGGGGCGAATAAGGGCTGTCATTTGACACCAATCTTATAAACATTGTTGGTGCCGCTGTGAATTGCTTTCATTAGAGGTTAAAATTGAAGAAATATTCATAAAAGTAGAAAAATTTTCAAAAAAATGGTGATATAGCACAATTAGTAGAGGGTAGTAAGGTCGCCTGATTCCGTGGTTGGTCACCATTCACCGTGGTAGTAGGGACCCATTCACCGTGTGTCAGAAATTTTATTCTATTTTATTTAAAAAATATCAAAACAACGCAACTTAGTGAATTTTCTTCGTTTTTATTCATTTAAAATAATAACTTGCAAGATTTTATTAGAAAAACGAATGTTCAAATTTTCAATTTTTTCTAGATATATGGGACACGGTGAATGGAGACCATTGATTTTTAGGGTACCCATTTACCGTGCCTTTTTGTTTCAATTAAAAAGTACACGTAATCGTACTTTCTTGTTAAACTTTCTTCGGTAATGCAAAATACATACCTAAAATGTGAACTTAATTGTTTCTTGGTTGAATAAAAACGTTACTACATTTAGTTTATCGCTGATTTCACCTTAGTGCAGTTTTGGTTTTTTCACTATGAATGCAGTGAACGAGCAGAAAACCGCTTCATGTAAACACACTTTAGTGTTAAAATGGTACTTTAAAAAGTTTCTAATAAGCGTTTTGACATGGTAACAATTCATTGGCGTTGTATTGGTGAAATTGAAGGGAAACTGTCATACCATTCAATCGTAATATGGAAATAATGAAAAAATATTCGCAGGCACACGGTGAATGGAGCCCCCACGGTGATTGGCGCCTTGACGGTACTTGCCCCACTGAAAGACTTCAAGTACGTCCATTGTGGTAGACCCAGATGGTTGCCATGTGCTATAGAGTAAGGTGGGGCAAAAGTTCGACCTTAGTTGAAAATTCAACTTTTTTCAAAAAATCGAAGCAGATAAAAGTAAATGAATACCGTGTGGTGATTCCACCATCCATTAGCTAAAAATTTGCTGAACAAAGTTACGCCAAATGTCTTTTCAATTTTGAGTTACAACACTTTTCGTATGTGTGTGTCTAATTCGATCTCTTGCCCCACCACTGGGGCAAAAGTTCGAATCTAGTGTTTGTGGAATTCCACTAACCGTAGCACACTATTTCGACACTTTGGTGATCTGAACACCGAAAACCAATTAATATTTGATGTTGGAACTGAAATACACTTTAAAGTTCAATCTGGATTTTACCCATATCAGGGTTAAATTTACTACACCAAAAATTAGCAGTTTTCCGTCAAATTCAGATGAAACAACATTTTTTTTCAACTTTGATCGAATTTTCTCACTAATTCCATCATTTTTAGGGATAATATATACATTTTGCAGAATTTTAGGTTTTTACCTAAAGTTGCTACATGACTCGAACTCTTGCCCCACAATTCGAACTTTTGCCCCACTATGTGTAAAATATGATTTCCAAATCTTTTTTGCAAAAAGTTATACATGCTAAAGCATCTTCAAAATATACCTAGTTACGCCTCAAAATAAAATATCGAATTCGATTTCATTACAATCCCATTCCATGCGTTGGAAGGACCATCGCATATTACAATTTTTTGATCAAAAACCAACATTTTGTCATAACTTTTCGAATTATTGATCAATTTTCATAATTTTTGGAGTGAAAGACTCTTTTTCAAAAAGGCTTCGAACAACCTTGACACCCGGAAGAAATAATTTGAATTGAGTTCAAAAACTTCAAAAGAAACTCTTGCCCCACTCGAACTTTTGCCCCACTTTACTCTATATGTGGTACTGGTAGTACAAGTGGAATATGTCCATGGGGGACAAGTGGCTATATTGAACCAAATAGACTTGAAATACCACGCACACGTCATCCGCCATCCACGTTTTGTGACCATCACCAATGATATGGATATAACTGTCATGATTATCTCCTACACTGCATGAAATAGAGGCACGTACAGCGGTATGCGAAACGATGCATATGGATCATTACAAACATGGCACGATGTCATGAACCCCATTCGTTTCGCGTAGCTTCGTTAGAACTCACACACAGGGTACCACTCAGTGCACCATTTCTACGGTAAACTCTCTCACTTTGCTAATCATGCATCACTGTTCAGAGAGATTAACTCTCTCGCAATACGACTTAGTGCACACAACACACTCAGCAGCTTTGCTCTGCAAAGAGGCGAAAGGGTGAAATCGGGTGTGATATGTATGCTAGCTGAGTTATGCCACATGAGATCCTAATGAAAGTCAATTTGTACATTTTGGATCGTTTCACAGTGAATTCATGGCTCAACCTCATGATCAATTAACCGTATACACCGTATATACTATTAACCGTATCTACTATTAACCGTATAAGGACTGTTCATTAAAGAAAGTGGACACCTGTTTTTCAATAGAAAATATTTATTTTCGAACAAATTCATAAGTTTATTTTTTATAAGTGACAATCAACATATATGTTTTCCCAATTTTTTCAGTTCTGATGTTCCCTACATTATCCAGCACCTTTGTCCCCTGCTCAGCGTTGAGAAATTGCGGTCCCGGAAGTGTACTAGTATGCCAGTTCTCGAAACGACAACTTTTTGGAACACCATTTGTGCAGAATTAATCTGCTAGTCGCTAAGCTAATCCAACATATCGCTCGTAATTTCTCACTTTTTTCCGTTTTCTTTGAGTGTGTTGCCAAAGTGAACAATGTTTTTATACACTGAGCAAAAGTTCACAATTTTTTGTTTAGTTTTAACTCTATACTATAGGTAAACAGATGAGTGTGTTGCCAAAGTGAACAATGTTTTTATACACTGAGCAAAAGTTCACAATTTTTTGTTTAGTTTTAACTCTATACTATAGGTAAACAGATGTCCACTTTCTTTAATGAACAGTCCTTATGCTACCAACACGTCCGGGGTTTGAGGACCAAAACAAGCACGCTTCTTCTTAAATTGTCTTCCTGTGATTTCGACGTTATAGTGTTCACGGAGACGTGGCTTCACGCTGATATTGCAAACGCTGAACTGGCAAGTAACTACACTATTTACCGCTGTGACCGTAATCCTCGCGTGGTGGCGGCTGTATAATCGGAACTTAGCTGTAAAGCTGTTCGTCTTGTAGACTGTGAGAGTCTCGAGCAAACTGCCGTGGAAATAATACTCCCATATCATTCCATTTTCGTCTGCTCCGTCTATATCCGTCCTGTAAGCCATCCCGATAAGTATACCAAGCACGCTGAATCCGTACAACAGCTTCTTGATATGGCAGCTCCTTGCGATACGATAATTGTGGCGATTACAACTTGCCTGATCTAGTCTGGGATTTTAATGAGGATGTGAATGGGTGCTTGCCAATCAACGCGTCTACCGACCAAGAACTAGCCGTAGTTGAGTCTTTGCTTTCTAAAGGGCTCAAACAAATCAACGATCGGGCCAACGAGAACGGCAAGCTGCTCGACCTTGTTCTTGTGAGCGACGCGGACTCCATGGTACTATTTGAATCGCCGTCTGCTATGCTGAAAGTCGACCCGCATCATAAGCCGCTGGTGTTAATTTGACATCCGATTTGCTAAACTTTAATCATCGCCCAATTCAACCCGTAGTGATTTCGACCTCGTGAACGCGAGATTGGATGCGTTGGATTGGTCGCAGCTACTCGATCTGCTAACTGTTGATGCAGCCGTATCCATAATAGATGCGACTGTTCCTCTGAAAAACCGCAGAAGCTGAATACGAAAGCCTGTGTGAAGTTCAGTTTCAGGAATATTTTTTTTTTAATTTTTTTGAATATGTAGGTAATTTCCAAGCGGATCTCAATGAAAATTCGTCGTCATTCTGGTCGTATGTAAATACTCTTAAACGATCCGCAGGCACTCCAGCAGGTTTCACCTATGGTGATCAGAGTTCGTCCACCGATGCTGCTTTCGCAAAACTTTTTACTGATTTCTTTAAAAGCGTATTTGAGTCCAGTCAAACTCTTCCGTCGCAGAAGTATATCAACCAGCTGCCTAGTTACAACATCCGTTTGCCACAGTCCGATTTCTGCTTGGATACCGTATACAAAGCCCTCTGTGCAGTCGATGCTTCGAAAGGACCTGGACCAGACCGTATACTGCCATCTTTCGTTAAAACCTGCGCAGCATCATTGGCCTCGCCCGTCATGTTTGTTTTCAACCGTTCGCTTAAGGAAGACATTTTTCCAGATGCCTGGAAACTCGCGTCCATTACACCGATTTTCAAGTCTGGAAATATTCATGTGGTTGATAATTACCGCCCAATCTCGATTCTGAACTGCTTGGCCAAAGTTTTGGAAGGTCTACTACATGACTTGGTGTACCCAGTGGTTCAACCTGAGATATCGAAATTTCAGCATGGATTCGTGAAAAAACGTTCAACCATATCGAACTTAATGGCATTCACCAGCACCGCAACCAACAGCATCGAGAAGCGGCATTAAGTTGATACTATTTATGTTAACTTCTCCAAGGCTTTTGACAAGGTTCCACACGATCTCGCCGTCGTAAAACTGATTCGACTAGGGCTTCCTTCATGGATTGATTCATATCTGTCCTCCAGAAAGGCCTTTGTCAAGATCCACAATACCAGATCCAACGTTTTTGATATTCGTTCTGGTGTACCACAAGGAAGCCTCTTAGGACCTCTAATTTTCATTCTATTTATAAATGACGTGACCGATACGATTGAGTACTCGATGGACTCTGCGATGCTGCAGAGAGTTTACTCCATTAAGGACCTTAGAATAACTCTAGATAGCAAACTGAAGTTCAATGAGCACATTTCTAAGACCATTGTCAAGGCCAATTCAATGCTTGGCTTCTTGCGCCGTAATACCGATGATTTCGATGACATCTACGCCCTAAAAGCATTGTATTTTTCGCTGGTTCGCAGCTTCCTTGAATATGGAGTTCAAATCTGGGCCCCGTATCGCAATGTTCACGAACTACGAATCGAAAATGTTCAGAAACGGTTCGTCCGATTTGCATTACACCGACTGCCCTGGATTGATGCCCGAAACCTACCTCCGTATGAACACAGGTGTGCTCTAATTGGACTGCAGATTCTAACGGAACGACAAACTTTTCTGCGGAGAATGTTTATTTTTGACATGCTGACCAACCGCATCGACTGTAGCTGCTTGCTCCAAAGAATCAGTTTCCGTGCACCCAACCGACAACTTCGCCTTGATGGCCTGTTATGGATTCCCGGACTGATTATGGACGTTACAATCCTCTGGACAGGTCTTGTGAATTATTTAATGCTGTTTATGACGAATTTGATTTTAATGTTAGTAGAATAGAGTTTAAAAATATGATTAAGTATCGGTCTGTGTAGTTTTTGTAACTAAAGACGGCAAATAAATAAATAGTAGATTTTTGCCTGAATAAACTTCTGATGAACAAGAGATTTTCATTGAAAATCTCCAGATTTAGAAAAATAAAATTTAAAATTATTTTTGACGATATTTACCAAAATGATCGACTCCACAAAATTGCATTGGAAATTCATTCCGGGAATTTCGATAAAAATTTCCTAACGAATTCTCCATCTAATAGAGTGACTTTGGGTATTACCAGCAGGTTTGTTCTCTTCGGTTTTGACAGTCAAATTGCCTGAAACTTGGTTGTACAGTACAATTCAGCATGGCTGGGAAAGGTTTGACGCCAACTTTGAGTTGAACAGGTTTGAACAGACCTACCATGACAAAGAGACTGTCGGAAATACGTAAATTTTTAAAAGCTTTTATAAAATAAAAACTTATACCGTGCTATATTTTGCCAGAAATCCCACACTTATTCCGCAGGAAATTGTTTCGGGAGCTGTTTTTTTTATTTTAAGTTCATTTCGGAATTATTCCAATTATTTAGATTTCGCACGAATAAACAAAATTCCAATTCCCAATTTGATTGAACCTTGGGAGTTTTAATGTCACAAGGAAACCAAGATGACTTGAAAAGGTTAGGAAATCTATGTACGGTTTCGAGTGGCCAACCTTTATTGAAAAATCGCTGGAAGAGTCACAAAAAGAGAAATCCAGTCAACCAAATATCGTATAAGGATACGCGCAGTAGATCGTATGAAGTGTTTTAAATTACTATCGCGTATATGTATGGCGTAAGGACAAATTTCATCGCATATGTTATTTTTTGTACTTTTTGCGATGTATGTGATAAAGTCCTATGAAATCAACTTTTGTATATTTTTTTATATATTTTGACTACATCGTAATAAACGATATTGTGATGTTTTATTGCGATGAATTTTACTTCCATGCAAAAGCGTGTGAACGAACTCGTTAAATGAATTCGCGAAATTGCGTATTGCGATGATTGTACGACTTCCCTTGGTACTTTTCGTATATTGTCATTTTAACTCACATAGAAATACGAATGCAGCCGCATAAATGTAAAAATGAACTTGTTAAAGTGTGGATACAAAATCGCATAAGTTAGAATAGTTTATGTTAGCATTATGTTAACATAAACTCAAGCCTAACTTTACCAAACACCGTATGTAACATATGTAAACAAATAAGAGATTTTCACTTGAGGCGCTAAATTTCATTAAGGACTACTTGTATCACTCACCTTTTGGGATGATTTCTGAAAAAATTCCCGGATTTTTCACGTTCCTAAAATGCTCGATGTATGAGGTGCTATGGGAACAGCGAACTTCCTCTTCGATTTTCTCCGTTCGTGGATTTTGTTAGATACGGTGTTTGGTAAAGTTAGGCTTGAACTATTCTAACTTATGCAATTTTGAGATTTTGTGATTATGCGATTTGATATACTATAAGACTACGGATGTAGTGCCAAAAATCTACAGAAACGGGAAGAGCAGTCATTATGATTAAGGGTCATTTTTGGACCTTATAATCATTAATAAGCGGTGCTAGTCACAGAAGGATCGTGAAAACTGTGCGGAAAATCACGCTTTGATGTGTTTAACCCCACAAAGTCTGCCAAACACGTACAGTGCATGTAAATCTAGTGCATGTGTCATGTGTCATGTGTCAAAGTAACGTGAAATTCGTGATGTGTAACAGCACTACAATAGACCGATCAATATTAAAGTAAGCCAAAACATTCCTGAGCCGTTATTTTATGAGACGATTCGTACGTATTTCGCGTCAGTTCAGTCTGAAGGTTTTTGCCGTCAAACATGGCGTTGTGCGTTTTTGTTTTTGATGAATAAATAATGAGCGGGTGATCGAGTGTTTACTTCCCGTACAAAGCGAACTATAACGCGTCATATTACATATTTTGTCGCGTTATGTGTAGTAGATATTGGACGACCACCTGAAGCGGGTGGTCGATTGTTTGCTTTCCGCGTGAAGCGATCAATAGCGCGATATTCTGCATGATGTGGTTAAATGTCAAAAGGTCATATCACTTATCAAAGTGAATCCAGACCCAACGATACCTTCCCTACTAACTTTCACCAACTTTCACAAAACAAAGGTTGTTACTAATATTCCTTCCTTCTTCCAACCTGACTGCAAGGACGTGGCCGGCGCCGTTATTGTACCGTTAAAGAGAGCCTCAGAAGCGTGCACAGTGAGAATTGTTGACCACTCCCAGTCAATCGTTCAGTTGATTCATTGTGCAACTATCATTGGTTCGGGTCAATCACGAAGTAGCAACCATAGATATGTGCAGTCAGCTAAGCTAAGCTACAATAGACCGATCAATATTAAGACGATAATGAGAGACAACGATATGTAATTGTTCCGCACTGTAGATATTCTTCGTTCGGGGATCTTTAAAACCAAAAATCGTTGAAGAGTAATTGGTTTTAGCTGAAACTATAATAAACTTTACATGGTTAAGCTATGCTTCACATATATTATAAGATACCACACATAAAACTGGTTAGAATTGTTCCTTGGGTAGATGGTTAAAAGTTGAGGAAGATTTCAAAAATAAACAAAGATTGTAATTTTTTATAGTTGTTGGCTGTTTTCGTTTTATACAAAATTCAGATAAACAATAGTATTATAAAACGAGCTCACCAATGCATGTGTATCTTAACGAGAAAGATAATTGTAGTTATTTTGATCTAAAACGGTTTTTACCACATATAAGTGAAATCGACCCTCCGCATCTATTATGGCAGTACGCAATACATTTTCGCATTGAGGCACGCACTTAGCCTGGCATATTTCCCCCTTTTACTGCCTGTCTTAGAAAAGAGGGCTTTCAACACAACTTACAGATCAGCAAACGATTCCCGTCCACTCAGTGTCAGATGTAATATTCGTCCAATCGCCGCTGCTGTGTTGTTGCAATGCAATGGCTTGGACAAACACGTACTGCACAGATGTTGCTGCTGGACAGCGGCGCGAGAGCCTTCAAGACCTCTTCTCGGCGAGGGAAGAATGTTGCAAATATTTATAATTTCTCATGAGCCACCGTGCACTGGCTCTCGTTTCGAGGGTTTGAGGTAATTACGCTCAGTTGAAATGGAACCAACTGACGCTGACGAAGGGTTCCTAATCCGCTTATGAGAAACCTTCATCACCGTCGACCACAGTGCAGTAACAACCACCTCAAGTTGTCGTTCGCGTTTTTATTTTTCTCTGCGCAAAGTGGGTTGGTCACACACTCGACTGCCTCGAATGGTGCAGTTAGGGGAAAATTGCCTCGACGACATGGCAGTGATTGAAACGAACCACCACAGACCGAGCTCGAAGAGACCCTTCCCAAACGCTAGGAAAAATGGAACTTGCAATCGTCGTGTGCTTGTTTTACAGCGCGTGTTGGATGTAACCACCCCTCGACGTAACATTTAATTGGATCAACAATCCAAAATAATTCAACTGTCACGACGAACATCCCACCTTACGGGAGTGTAAACTTTTCTCCGTTCGGAGGAAAATTTGCCCCGCTTAGGCTTCCTGTTACCTCTGCAATTACCAATTTGCCTAAAGATCGGAAAGTTCTCTCTCACGAGCGAGGGACCTGCAAAATCCAAGATCACGACCTGCTCCTGCTGCTATTATTACACCTGTCAAAAGTCAGTGCACATCGCCGCGCCGGGTGAAGACCCCTGCGGGATAGCACCACACTGCCGACGACGATTGGGAGCACGAAGAGACCTCCAACATGTATGTTTGTGTGTATGTCCGTGCAAACTCAAACATACAATGTTTTATATTCAATGTTAAACAATTTAAATGCAACAGTCAATAGGCTTTGATAAAATTAGTAAATCGAACGTTGTGTTTTAGATTTCTATTTTCTTTTGTCATTTTTTATGAGAATTATGAATACAACCTTACCTTACATACTATCCACCCTAACGAAACTACCGTCGCCGCCGGTGGGATCGCTTACAAGCTCATTCGAGAAACTTCATTAGACAGTACTTGTTGAATTCTGCTCGATGACCGCCAGGGCAAGCACGCACGGGGGCTTGGCTCTGTCTGAATGCTACTCGGTATTGGACCGAATCGAAACCACCGCACCGCTACGAGAGAGATGGAACATGATCCTCTCAACAGCAACGACGGGGTTCAACGGGAGGAACCCCGTTGATGCCAAGAGCCAAGCATCATTGTTGTTGGTTGGTTGGCTGTTTGCATTCACTTAGAACCTTCATCTAGGTGATTTTCTGTTTGCTGTTCCCTTTTCCTGAAGTGGAGGTCAGATACGGGCCCATCGCCGCCTGTCAGTGGTTGGTAAACCAAGAGGTTTGCGGTTGCATTATGGTTTATCAAAACCATTGTTGCAGTTTCGAATTGTTCAATCACATAATGGTGTTAATCTTTATTTTTGCAAAATTACTTATTATTACTTTTATTTCGAACAATACAGAATTTCAGTAATTGACATATAGCTCAACAAGCTCGATAGTAGATAAGATCACTGATAAAGCTAGGTTACATTTACTCAGTTGTTTTTAATCTTTTTCGTTTAATCAGTGTATATCAGTACTGTCATGGTAAAATCAGAGTTGATCGTGGAAGGGGTATTTTTGGAGAAATTTTCTTTTATGATTTCAGTAACAATTGATCTAAAGATTCCTCCAAGAAAGCTTTCAGATTGTACTCCCTCCGATGCACCCCGCCAGAGATTCCTTTAGGATTTTTTCCAGGATTTATCAAAACTTTTCCGGAATATTCATAGAGAGGATTCTTAGAGGATTTCCTCGAACGAAAATTCCTCCAAGTATCTCTTTAGAAAGAATTTTCAGCCGTGTATTTTTTTTAACATTTCCAAGAATTCGTCCAGGAATTCTTTGAGGAATTCTTCCATAAATATTCCATGGGTCATCTTCAGGACTATCTAAAAAAAACCTCAAAAGATTCATCTTGAAACTTGTCCGTGGGTTTCTTTGAAAAAAATCTTCCTGGGATTCCTTCAGTGATTCTTTAGGAAGTTACTTCAAGGATTGCTACAAAAGTCCGTGTATGTATTTCTTCAGGAATATTATGAACAAATACGAGTTTTTTGGACTTCTCCCGGAATTCTTTTAGAGCATTTCTGATTTCTAAGCAATTCTACTAGGATTTTCTCCAAAGATTTCTTCAAAAGATGAAGTTTCAGGCAGGGATGAGAATAATCACTTGCAAAGAGTTACACTCACTTGCTATATACTCAGCTAGGAAGCGTGCAATCAAGAATCGATATATGGACGACTTTTGCCTTGAGATTTTGTCTAAAAGTTTGCCGAATAGAGTAGGGGTCGCACATGCATTCGGCATATTTTTAGACCAAAACACAAGGCAAAAGTCGCCCATACATATTTTTCTGATTGCAGGCTTCTGAGGTGACTAAATAGCAAGGGAGTGTAACTCTTTGGAAGTGAGTGTTCCCATCCTTGGAGACGTTTCTTATAGGAATTCGGAGAGTTTTTCAGAAAGTCATCTACGGTTTTCCATTAGAAATTCAAAATTTCAGAAATTATAGTTGGAATTTTTTTATAGGTTCCTTCGGGTGTTACTTCATATGCTCAGAGATTCTCTCCCGCATTTATTTAGCAATTCCTCAAGAAAATTCTCAATAGATTCTCCTGGAAGTCCCTCAAGCGTTTCTCCAGAAGGCATTCTTCTTCTTCTTCTTCTTCTTCTTCTTCTTCTTCTTCTTCTTCTTCTTCTTCTTCTTCTTCTTCTTCTTCTTCTTCTTCTTCTTCTTCTTCTTCTTCTTCTTCTTCTTCTTCTTCTTCTTCTTCTTCTTCTTCTTCTAGGCATTCCTCCAGTAGGAATTGCTTAGGATTTGTTCAGGTATTCTTTTAAAAATTTTCCGGTAATGTTCCAAGAATTTCTACAAAGATTCAACAATTCTTGAAAAATTTCTTTAAAAATGCCAAGGAATACATTATAATTTTTTTTCCGGAAATGTTGATGCCAAGGAACAATTCTGGCAAAAAAAATTCTGTTACGTATTCCTTGGCATTTTTAAAGATTATTTTCAGGAATTCCATGAATGCTGGCAGCGGGCTCTCCGGTTCTTCCAGGAATCCTTTCAAAGATTGCATGAAAAGTTCGTTTTTTTTAGAAATTTCTTCAATGGATCTCTGCAGTATTCCTTCGAGATTTCTTTTTTTGTTTCTGCAGGATTTCCAACAGATACGTCTTTAGAGTACTAATCTCTAAACTGTTTATTATTATTATTTCGTAATCCCTTCAGAGATAAAAAAAATCCTCAAAAATAATCGAGGAATTTATTTGGGAATTCCGCCGGTACCATTGCCTACAATTCCTGTAGACATTTTTAGAATTATATCCACAGAAATTAATCTACGGACATCTTCAGGAATTCATTGGAAATCGCTTCAGTAATTACTCAGGCAATTTTACCTTGGAATTACTTCCAGAGTTCTTCCAGAAGTTTTTTTTTCTAGAAATGAAAGATATTTCTACAGGTTTTCTCTCAGGCATTTATTCTGAGATTCCTCCACAGATAACATAAAAATTGTTTTATGAATTTTTGGCCAGGAATCTCTCCAGAAAATGTTCAAGAATTGCTTCTGGGAATCATCATCAATATTTATTTAAGGGTTGAAGGAATATCTTGAGTTTCTCTTGAGTATTATCCCAGCAATGTTTGTACTATTTATGGATAAACTTCGTAAAATATCTGGCGGAATATCTGGAGCAATTTTTAAAACAAATCCTTGTAGGAGTTTCTGTTGAAATCTCTGAAAGAATTTCTAAAGGAATTTTTGGAGCAACCCTTAGAGGAATTTATGAAAGAATCTCTGCAGGATAAAAAAAAGTTTAGATTTATTTCTGAAAAAAAATCTCCGTGGAAAAACTTTTGAAGAAGTCTGAATAAATACCTAAATTTTTGAAAAAGTCTCGGAAAATAGTTTTGAAAGTATCCGAGCTAAATTTTTTTTATATTAGTCCTTGAAGGACTTTCTGAAGAAATCTTCAGTACCAGCCTGTAGATATCTCAGGATGTACTCTTGCATGATCTTCTAGTTAAATATCTGAAGAAATTCTAGGGAAATTCTTGAAAAAATCCCAGGAGGAATTGATGTAGAACTTCCTGGTGAAACTTCTCGAGAAAACGTTGGTGAAATTCCTAGAAAAGTTGATTAAGGAGTTCTTGAGAGAATTCCCAAAAAGATCCAGTAATTAAACTGATGCTTATATAGAGCGTTATTGATATGTAAAATTTCCTAAAAGGAGCACTGGAGGAATTTGCAAAGAAAGCTATGGGGCAATTTTAGAAAAAAATCCAGTGGAACGGATTTTGATTTTCAATTAAAACCGAGAAAACAAAGACTAAATGACAAATAGTGGTTTACGAAAACGATTCTAGCTTCGCGGAAGATTAATCAATCCAGCCAAAATTTTTACCAATGATGCACATATAGTAGGTTGACAAACAGTAAAAAAATGAGAATTTTTGATGCACTCTATGAAAGTGTCAGTATGTTGAACTTTTTTGTGAGAGAAAAATATTTGTTGCCTGTCCCAAACATTTTGGCAGCCCCTGTATATGTTTCCTGAAAGAATCTCTGGAAGAGTTCATGATGATATTTTCATAGAAAACTACGATGACATTCCTTGCAAAATTTCTTAAAATCTTCTCTGGAAGATTTTGGTTGGGATTGCCGGAGAAGTTTCTTAAGAAATACATGGAGATTTTCCTACTGAAACCCAAGGAAGAATTTCTGAAGATATAATTGGATGGTTTTCTAAATAAACCCTTCGATAAATTCCTGGTGGAATCTCTGAAAAAAAAAAATCTTAAGGAATCAGAAAGGAATTCTGAATAAATTTAATTAGGAATTTCTGAAACTGTTAATGACATGGTAAATTTTCCAAAATATTTTGAGAAATTTCAGAGGAATAGAGAGGAATAGCTTGGGAAACATCTAAATTAATTCCTGGAACTGTAAAAAATCCCTGAGGGAAATTTCCGGATGTACAGTATCGGACAATAAAAATGCACCAAAGCCGTTTTCCCATACAAACTAGTCAACTTTGGATTGTCATATCTCAGTTATTTCTCAACCGATTGTTTCCGGCCTTTCTGTGACGAACTACAAAACATGATGCAAAAGTTACAGATAGGTTGAATTTTGACAATAAAAATGCACCAAGACAAAAAATGCTATAGAAAAACATGGTCACGTCATATCATTATGGTGTCTTCGGCAAATATGTTTCTTGTGTGGTGATGAGTAAATTTGCTGAAGAGACCAACATGATTTGACTTCAGCATTTTTTGCTAAAAAATATTTTGTCTTGGTGCATTTTTATTGTCAAAATTCAACCTATCTGTAACTTTTCTATCAATAGTTAGCACCGAATTTTTTCAATTGTTTTCAAAAATTGAAATGTTTTGTAGTTCGTCACAGAAAGGCCGAAAACAATCGGTTGAGAAATAATTGAGATATGGCTAACGAAAGTGGACTAGATTGTATGGAAAAACGGCTTTGGTGCATTTTTATTGTCCGATACTGTATCTTTCATAGGGAAAATCACCAATTGTTGCACGGTAAAAAAAACTTGAAAATTGTTGCTCACCTCACAATAAAAGCTTGGAGTATTAAAAAATTGGCGAGTTTTTAACCGTGCAACAATAATTGGCAATTTTATTTCAAACGATCTCTGAAGATATCCTTGAAAGAAGTTCCAATACCACATGTTTTTTTTATGAGTGAGGTTTAAAAAATAGGAAATTAAAAAAAGGCACAGGTCACTTTTCTTATATTTATGGAGACGCAAATAATTTCGTGAAATTTCCGCCCACCCAAAAATATTGCTGATTTTTAACACAAATATAAATGGGAGTTAGAATACTCACAATGGCTATTTTTTTCTGCAAGTTGTATGGTGGAAACAATTCCTCATTTTACTACGAAGCTCTTTTCTTGCATGCATGCAAAAAGAAAAACACAAAGGAGGTTATTTTTCCTAGATTTTTAATGGTGCTCATACTGGGAGTTTGAGTTCTTTTTATATCTCATGAGGTGGTTACTCAGTGAGTAATTTGAAGTAACCTCGATGACACCATTTCACTCAAAACTCTTATCTAAATAAACAAAACAAAATATCTAATTATTGTTTTTTTTTTCTATTTTCAGGTAAGTGGAACGTCATCCGCATAAACTTTGCTTTTTATATTGTAAGTAATTTGCTTGACATCTTTATTCATTCTATAGTTTGTTTTATTTACCTCAAGTGTTTATAATTATCTCGAGGTACCGTAATCCGGGCTAACATTGATCAAAATTTTTAACCATTCTTGATATTTTTTCTCGTTTAAGAAAACGTTGCATGTTTTATAATTTTAAAACAAGTACTGGCCCTCTAAGTATGTGTTAAGCTACTTGAAAAAGTGTTGCGAAACTTAAAAACATGTTTAAATAGGCATTTCCATCTAGTTTTTGATTTTGTTGATTTGGGGTAACATTGATCATCTCAGTGATCAATGTTTGTTTGTGTTGATAATATCCTTGCTTACTAAATTCGGGGTCCCTGATTTCGAATGTGCTGTCCAAATTCTTATAAGCTATGTACTTTTTGAACTATTTTGGGATAAAAAGCTCCAATTCGCGAATAACACCTAAAGGTAGGCAATGGCTCAGGCGCCATTAAGCATAACGGAGCCAAAACTGTCCTAGCATTTTGCATACGTTATTCTCTCATTTCATATAATGTTTGCATGTACTTATCTCAAATCACCTAATAAGCATTAATAAGCAACATTACTCACAGGATAATGCAGCCATTCCATAGAAAAACGATATAGTACAACTCCGTTTGTCGTGCAACTAGGTGGGTTCGTAGTTCTTCGAAAATAATTAGACCCGTTTTTTATTTATTTCGTCAACAGGGTGACCAATTTTCTGATAAAGTGGTCCTAAAAAGCTATTTTTTTCTTAAAATCCTAACTTTTGAGATTTAATTTTTTTTTTGTTTGAAAGCTATTGAATTGTATAAAATAAAAGGCCAAATTTTCCCATACCAATTTTTTTTAGTTTGATTGTTTTTTAAATCCTTATAAAACTATGGATACCAAAACATCAGGAATCAGTTAAAAAAGCAATACAGGGCATAGTTTTATAAGAATTTGCAATGTCAGGAAATTTTAGAGCAGCTAGCATTAAAATATATGACTATCTATATTCAAAAAATCATATCTCAAAAACTAAAAAATATTCATCTTTGATTTTTTATATGTTTCGCCAAATTTCCAGAATTTTCTGATAAAAATATAAAACCAGGGTACTGCTTGGGTCCCGAGACTATGAAAACGTGAAAAAAAAAAATTGCATAGTTTTTAACCCAAACACAAGTTGGCCCCTTCATCGTATTTTTTCTTAAAACTACAATTCAATTTCTTTCATAAAAAAGGAAGTTTAAAATTGGTCAACTGGTTCAAAAGTTATGATTTTTTGAAATTTTTTAATTGATTTTTTCGACCACCCTGTCTAAAAATTGGTCCACCTTAGTGACCAAAGTTTTCCCATACAAAATTCAAGCGTTTTGAGCGCCCCCTTAGGCTCAACCGATTATGCTCAAATTTTGAACGTAGCTTCTGGGAGTCCAAAACAACTGATTGAGGAGGTAAGACTTGGCATTTTTCGAAATTTTTGTTTTTCATATAAGTGTGGGCCACCCTATTGGTCACCCTAATGACGAAATAAAAAAAAATATGGTTCTAATTATTTGCGGAGAATCATGAACCCACCGAGTTTCACGACAATATTAGTTGCACTGTATCGTTTTTCTATGAAATGGCTGAATAATTGAAGAAAATTTCGCAGTTCGTACAAATAAGATAACCAAACTAACCATACACTTTCCAATCCCTTCACCAACAGAGCAAAAAGTCCAATCACGAATCACGTGCAAAAATGTAACCTCATTTTCACGTTCCTATTTCTGCAAGCGTACCCCGTAGACACATTGATTGGAAATTAGTGCCCTTCCGTCCACTGGCACTGCATTGCAGCAGTCTCTCTCTCTCGTGGCTACCGTTTTGCGCTTTTCCTCGGTAGGACAGAAAACCACACCTTCGTTTGCTCTCTGCTCGGTCAGTTCGCAATACACTTCGCGCTGATAACGAAAACGTGTTGATGGATGGAAAGCTCTCCTCTATAAGAGCAAGAAAAAAGGGCAAGTCCCGTTCAGCCAACTGCTCCTGAACCAGAAGGACTGTAATTTGATTTTATTACCTCCGCGCGCGCGATTAGTGACTCTCTAAAGGGTCGTAGCACCTTCGCGTCTCCCATCAACAACGCCAACGTATCTGGGTTATTTCATTTCCATTGGGGCTTTTGAAGGGGTATTTTCCATTGCCAGTGCCAGCCAGCTGGTTGGAATCACGCGATAAAAGACCGGACACAGCAGTGCTATAGGTATAGCGCCCGTTTCCAAACGGTTCGTGTTTCGATTGTGTCAGTCCGTGATGTTTGAAGTGGATCGATTTTCAAAAGGTGGTTAACCTTTTCGGCTGAAAATTGGTATGTTTCAGTTGTCATTCGCGCGAGTGATTGCTTGTCGAGCTTTACGACATTTGGGAAATGTTGATACAACTGGGAGGTGTGCCGTTTTGAAATCAATGCAAAATGTTAGCGTAAAAGCAGATTTTACAGAAAGGATACAGTTTCAAGACAAATGCGTTTCTGTTCTGTTGAATGTGGTGCACATACAAAAATTAGAACACATACAGACAGACATTTGATCATTTCTCATTTTCAATCATTCTTCTCACTGAAAGTGTTTCGTATGAATCGTTTACTACAACATAACAATATTATAAAAAAAGGAGACATCTTCGCCACGCGTTAACAATCAGAGGTACGATGCGAACAATTTCAAAATTCCAGATTCTCTTCATGGTAAATTTCAAAAGATAGAAGACCGTTAGCCGTGAAACAGTTTTTTTTTAGACAAAACACTTAAAATACTACCAACACCGTGTATAATAAACTGGGCGTTAAGCAATTCGATTCTAATCTCAAAAGTCAACCAGCTTGACCCTTTTGCACGACTGCTGCTTCGCATAAACCTGGCAGAATCCCACGTCTAATCTGATGGTTTTCCTTACTCGGCCGTACATATTTCTTATGATCATGCCGAAGCCAAACCCGTTCAATGGAGGAAACCTGCCATCACCTTATTCGGACGCGGTTTAATTTCCTCTGCGCTGGCTGCTGCTGCTAATCTGTCTCGAGCGAGAAATTAGTTTTTCTTCGCATCTACCTTGGCGATTCTGGTACTGCCGACGCAGTCACCACTGCCGCCGCAAAAATGCTGTTGAGAAACGAGACTGCTTCGCAGCCCAGTCGCAACCGTGGAAAATGAAAACCATTCGTGGCCCTAGGTCCAGCAATGAATGAGAAAGAAAACTTGTTGCGTGAGATTCCACCACCGTTCCGCTCTACCCTTCCGACCACGTTCGATTTCAACAGCAGCTTGACAAGTATTTTCTAAGGTTTTTTTTCCCTATGGGTTTCTTCTCGACTGAAATTGAATGTGACATTAAACCAAGTAAGGTTTGTGAGTTCTCAAAAGGCGAACAGCGCATGATAAGAATAAAAAATGACTGAAGGTAGTAATCCACTTACGTGTGACTTCTTTAATTGAGACCAGATCTAACCTACGCTAACTTAATCATTTTTACACCGAATAAAGCGATTTAAATTGTCGGTTCGGAAGAATTTCAACCAGTGCCGTGAGCCATCAACGTTTCAGTAACCTTGACGCTGATAAATAACCAAATTTGTATCTCGCTGTCTTTGCGCTTTCTGATTCGCTATCTCGTCACTCGCCAACACCAGTGTTCAACAGGACACACTGAACGAAGAATGTGAGAACTGGTAATAAAAATGTTATTCTAATTATGTTCAAACATCAAATAAAATAAATAACCAATTTTAGAGTCCCTGACGCGATCCCTAAATGCGATCGAAACGTACACTGAAGTTACTGTTCGTATGTTTTTCCTAGTTTACATCTTATAAATCAGTAATTTTTTTTTCATCACTTCATAGTTCTCGTATGCTTTTCATACATTGAAAAGCGAAATCCATAAGACTTGTCGTATGAAAAATCTCATAAGAAGCATCGTATGAAAATCATAAGATGTGTTATGAAACACCATTGCTGAAAAACACTTCAACTTCAGAAGCGTCGATGGGCGAATGTGTAAAGCACGCACTCGCCAACCTTGACGTTCCCAGTTCGATTCCAGGTTGCGTTTTTTTTTAAATTTGTGTAAAATATTTCATAAAAATATGTATGATAGTCATAAGACATAGTTTCAGTTTTTATACGTTTTTGGTGATTTTCATACGTGAGTGTTATGGAATTTATACAGTAACAGTATGACAATAATAGTTGGCGCTTTGAATCCAATATCATAGTTCGTAACTATGATTTTCGCAAGAAATTCTTGTGGCAAAAATCATAGTTGATTCGTATGATTTTCGGAGTTGCAGTATCCTCAGTGTAGGACATGATTAAATAGCAGTATTTGAATTTTGTCAAGACTGAAAAAGCCATTTTCAAGTTAAACACCAGAAAAGACTGAATTGCACACACATCACCCATCATACTCGTTTTGCGACCATCACCACTGACATGGTTATGACGGTCATGGGTCTCTCCTGCGCCTCTTGCTGCGCGAAGCAGAAGTTCGCACAACGAACGATATGCGAAACAATGCATATGGATTAGCACAAGCACGGTACGACGTCACGAAGCCCATTCGCATAGCTCCGTTAGAACGCAGTTAGAGTGCTTTGGGTACCCTGTCAACGGTCAACTCTCTCACTTTGCCCGTCATGTATCACTTCTCGCTCAGAGAAAATAACTCTCTCACACTCAGCAATGCCGAAGCAACCCGACTAGAAAAATCTATCAAGTTTATAACACATTGTGCAATGATGTTATAAAAATTTTCTATAACTTATTATGTTATAAACTAGGTGCAGGATGATTTTAAAATAATTAAAATTGTAACAAAAAGTACACCAATCTAATCAAAATAATAACCTATTTTATTATGATCTGATCAATATTATAACAAAATATGATATAAGTTTTAGCTTCAAGAAAACTAGTTCCTATTATATTTTGATAGGTACAAAATACTGTTTTGAATGTCAAGTATTGAAACTAAATTATTTCAAACAACATTTATAACATAATATGATATAATTGACATATAATATTTTTAAACCCTAAAGATATTAAAACTTGATTATATCCAATGAGTTATAAATATCAGGGTTTGTTATAATAATGCTATATTTTTGTTAGAATCTTATAGTCGGGAATCCACAAGAATATGGCCGTTGGAATTTCTTTAGAAATTGCTTTAAAAATTCGCTATGAAATTACAGAAGGAATATCGATAAAAATTACCGAAAGAATAAGAAAAGGATTTTCAAATTCAAATTTTCAAATTCCCACAACATTTTCCGGAAAATACTTAAAACATATGCAATCATACGCAGTTTGAAAATGTTACATCGAGTTCGCTGTAACAAAATGACCTCCGTCGCATTCAACACAAATTTCCATCGGATTGTAAAATTACAGGTAATCTGCAAAATGGAGCTTGCTAACAACTTTGCGTGCGAGAAATTCTTTTATGTAAAATCGAATAAAATGAAATGGAAATTTAAACGTTCTAATATTTTCGTCACGTGTGAATTTCAGAAATTCTTTCTGTGTATTCCCTAAGAAACGTGATGATGATGATGATGATGATGATGATTGAGTACCCACCATCAGCGCAAGGATTACCTATGGCTGCAGAGTCATACCGGAAGGGAATGATCTACCTGATGGTTTGTTGTAGCAGGGTAAGCTAAATTCACTGGAAACCTTCGGAAGACAACACGATGGTTGTTTCAGAAATTCTTTCTGTGTATTCCCTAAGAAACGTTGGACGAAACTCCGAGAAGAATTCCTGAAAAAAAAAGTTCTAAGCTCGAAGCATTTTTTTAAGAAGGCCGCATTGCAATTCAAAAAGGATTTCCCAAGAAATTGCTGGTAATGCCCAAAAAAATAGTCGAAGGAATCGCCGAAAAAATTCTTAAAAAAAATACTGAAACAAAAACCGCTGCCAAATGTTTGAAAGAATTCACATACGAATTCTCAAGGAAGTTTTTATATAAATAAAATTTTCTGAGTTACTGAAAGGATTACGAAAAATAAAGGTTATGCCGAAGGATTAAAAAAAATCTGATGAAATTCCTCGAGAAAATCCCAGAACAATTTCCAATAATATCGAAGCAGAAATTCGAAAATACTCCACCAAATTGCTTAATGGCTTCCAATAGCAATTTTCGAAGATTGGAATAGCAATTCGCGAAGAAGATTTCCGAGAATTTCCAACGGATTTTACAAAGGAACAGTCGCAGAAATCCGTAATGAAAGTTCTGAAGAAACTGGCCAATGAATTTCCAAGGAATTTGCCGAAATGACTCCTGAAGGAATTTTTTAAGTAGCTCTGACAGGAGTTTTCTAAGGAATTGCCGAAGAAATTCTTAATTATATTTATGCTGCAAATCTCAATGAAATTGCTGAATAGATAAAAGGAATTTCCGAAACATTTCCACAAAAAAAATCCGAGAAATGTGCAAATAAATTGTCGTTCTGTCGAACAAATTACATAAGAAATTAGTAAAAACTTTGCCATTGAAAATTCTAAATCGAAAAATAGAAAGAATAATCATTATTGCATAAGAAAAATTGCAAAGAAATTACTGGTATTCAAAAAAATGTTTAAGGAAAGTGTCCAATTTATTTCTAAATTAGTTTCCAAAAGAATTCACAGATAAGGAGTTTCCAATGAAATTGACGAAGAAATTCCCGAAAGAATCATCGAAATTTGTAATAGAATTCCCGGAGAAATTACCTAAAAAATTCCGAAAAAAAAATAGCCGAAGAAATTCCGAAAGAACTTATGAAATTGTTCATGAAATTTTCAGAGATTGCGGGGCTACTTTTTTATACTTTTGAATATGGATTTTTTGAATTTGAAATATGGTTCAAATCTGTTTGATGTCTTTGGGACTATTATGACGCAATATTTTCCCCTTCATTTGGTTGAAATTGTTTTTCAAACATACCCTTTATTGCTTGTCAGGAGGCGAAAAAACATCGAATGAATCATAAAAATATACATAACGTATCAGAACATTTGCTCTGTAAGCATTGTTTCTACAGTTCATAAATTTCAGAGGGTTGCTCAATTCGTGCAAAAAGTATCGACGTAGCATATACAATCGAATATTTGTATCGATACACATTATAAATGACCGTTTAACCTAAATAAAGGATTGATGGCCCCCAGACAGCCTTTAAGTCTATATTAAAATATCGCGCTGCTCATAATACCAAAGGTAGCACAGAAAAAAACGCATATATTTATTGAAATCATGTATGATATAGTATACAACAGTACTGGTACAAAGTAGTATTTTAAATAAACCCGGAATTTTAACTGCAGCTTTGTTTTAATTATAAATGTCCAAAGTAGCCCCCCTTTGGTTCTATATGAGATGTCTCCGATTGGTGTATGGGCAACTTTTTTGTTTATTGATGGATTTAGTTAAAATTTTGCATGCATCCTACATACATACTCACAATTATTATGTGTAAAAATTGTGGAAATACATTCACTACTCTGGGAGTTATAATGTCATAAAGTTGAAAAACCATTAAAAAGTGTATAAAGAAGCCCCGCACGACGGTAATCAATAAGGAATTCCTTAACATTTCGCCTCAAAGTAATTTCTGGAGTAATTTGAAATGAAATTGTTGCCAAAAAGTTAGCGAAGATTTTCTCTAAGTAAAAACCACAGTAATTTCAAACTTTTTCGAAATAAATCTCAAAAAAATGGTTGAAAAAGTTCACAAGGAAATTCTTGTAAAAAAATCCAAAATAAACTGTTGAGAAACCACCGAAGGAATTTTCAAGCAAATTGCTAAATTTATTTCTAAAGAAATTACAGAAATTATAAAAAATAGTTTCTTGAACAAAATCTGAAATAAGTAGAAATTTCGTATACAACCGGATGAAGGAATACTGAGGATTCTTAATAAAATTGCCGAAAGAATTTTCACAAATTACCGAAAGAAATGCCATAAAAACTACTAAAGGAATCTCTCTAGAAGTTTCTGTCTAATAGTAAAAATGTATGATAAAAAAAATGCCAATGGAATTTTTGGAGGAAATTTCCTTGTTTTTATTCTCTTTTGAATCGCCGAAGAAATTCCTAATCGAATTCCTAAGACATTGCCGTTTGGATGCCCAATTAAATTTCTGGAATTGCCGAAGACATTCACGATTCAATTACACAGCGCAACATTTTTTTGTCTCAAGAGCAAACTTATGTGTCTCCGAAGGATTTTGGGCCGCTAAATCCGAATCCGGGCTCAGATTTGCTCCAACACGTCACAATTTTGAGCTATACCTCATTTTATAGGGCAAAATATGCGATTTTGGGCTTTTTTGACTGCAAGTTATTAAGCATGGAAATATTTTTTTAAGCAATCAAAAGGTTAATTGGTCAATTAACATCTAAATTAACGACTCATGCAAAATATTTTGTTTTACCTAATTAAATTTGTTTGATTTAGGCATTTAATGTTAGTATGAAAACTTGCATGCAACTTTTGGAGGGTGACTTGTATGGGAAATATCGTACCTAACATAAATCGCTCAAAACTATCAAATTTGATTTGGTAAAACGAAATATTTTGCATGAGTCGTTAATTTAGATGTTAATTGACCAATTTATCCTTTGATTGATTAAAAAATATATGTCCATGCTAAATGGCTAGCAGTCAAAAAAGCCCAAAATCGCATATTTTGCCTTATAAATTGAGGTATAGCTCAAAATTGTGACGTGTTGGAGCAAATCTGAGCCCGGATTCGGATTCAGCGGCCCAAAATCTATCAGAGACACATAAGTTTGCTCTTGAGACAGACCAAAAGTTATTTTTTGTTACGCTGTGTTACCGGAAGAATGTTTAAAAAACACTAAAGAACAGACTTGTTAGAATCCCAAAATGGCCGCCACAATGGCCGACTTTGACACCTACTCACGATTTCAAGCGCACAAATCTCTTCGTATACAAAACCATCGCATCTGAGCTTCTTATTTCAAGCATATTACAAGTGAGTAAGAACAGAATAATGACTGTTGTTTAAAGCTTGCTTCTTGAGATTTGTGCATCTGAAATTCTGATGCACTGTTGAAGCAGGATTTCAAGACGTTTGTCCTTATGAAATTTGTAAAGGAATTCCACAATATTCTTCAAAGAAAATGCCGAAAGAGAATCCATAAAACTTTCGAATAAATAAAAAAATAAATCCGAAGAAAATTCCTAAAAGAATTGCCGAAGAAATCGTGGTCAAAATTTCTGATGAAAGCTTTAGAAATTTCCTGATTAGCTGAGAACAGAAAGGTGAAATCCATAGGGAAGGATGATATCAATAATCGGATCAAACGATCCTCTCGTGAGGGTCGCGATAATTCACAGCACTGACTACAACAATCGGAAAGCAGTACTGCCTAGAGAGCTAGATGGCTCACCTAAGGAGCAATGTGGCCCAACACAACCTAGAGAAGAAAAGGAATGATTCTTTCAGTAAAAAAAACAATCTCTTGAAAACCATATATCTCTGGGGCTGTCGAGAGATTCAGCATCGGAGTTGCTTCTCAAAATTCTTTGTAGAATTTCTCGTTGGACATCTTCTTTGATTACTTATGAAATTCTTTGAGATGAAAAAAGAGCTCTTGCCGAGATTTATTTCACGACGAAAATTCCCAATCCTCTCCGGGAAGAACACCTGGTGAAATCCTAGTATGAAATCCAATAGCAATTTGAGGAGTTTTGGAAGAAATCCAGAAGGAATTTTGGGAGAAACGCCGGAAAAGTCACTAAGGATAGTCCTGAAACGAGTTCCAAGGCAAACCCCTGATGGAGCTCCGCGAGAAATCCCGGAACATCAGATTCTAGAGAAACTCAAAGAAGAACTCCAAGGAAAATCTGCGAATAAAAAGCAATTCCTTGAAAAATGCCGGAAGAAATGGCCAAACCTGACATAGCGTAAGCTTTGTGGCTCTTTAGTTATCAAAAAAAAAAAACACACCGGAATCGATATGGTTCTCTACCTGTTCCCGCGTCGTGGCGTAGGCAAAAAGAAGTAAATTTCTACTTCAGAAATGCCGCCGTCACCGACATTCGATTGAACACAAACTGAATCAGTTCAGTTTGAGCCGACGACACCACGAACGAAAACGAACGTGAAAAAACTCGAATCCAAGTACAGCTCGAAAGTGAATGAAAGTGACTTCCGTCCGTCACAATTGCTACGACGACAACTATGCGAACCTTTGGGGAGACGCACCGCCGCCAAGAGTAGGATGGCATCTCGTAATTGGCTGATATCCGCGTGGCGATCTTTGCGAAAGCGATTAATCTTGTCATTGATCGTGTTTTTTTTGCGACACGCATAACCTGTCAAATGTTTTTTTTTTCTGTATCAAACTCGATCAGTTCACCAACATGCTTTAGCTCATGATCAGAGGCGTAGTTGACCGTAAAACTTTCGTCGTATGAGATGCTGCAAATGTTTGCGACATTTTTTTTGGCATTTTGAGTTTTGTATGAACATTTGTAACGCTTTATGACTTGGAACACCACAAATGTTGTATATTCGAAGTCGTAAGTCACGCAACACTATTCTTTTGTTTATGGTTTTGATCATCGGTATAATTCAATGGAAACAGTGTGTGTAACGTTGAATTATTCACGTTTGTCGCAACATTGTCGTCAACATTGGATACCATTACAGTTTCAAAAGATCAAAATTATTAAGAGACAATCGATGACACAGATGTAGGATTATACTGCTCATGAACCGATCAAAGACGATCGTACATCGACATTGGATGAAGAAGGTGGATAACTCTGCAGTAAGAAATGCATGTTTTGTGCGGGTGTACGATCATCGATCATATCGTCGTTGTTCTCGCTGCGTAGGTGAGAATCAAGTTTTATGTTTTACCGGTTCTCCGATCACATATGGGAGGTTCCCTCACAAAAAAACGACACTGACTGACTGCCAGCAAGGGGTCTTAACGAGCCATTTAGCAGACATGTTCGTTTGTAATTTTTCAGCAGAACACTTTTGTACACTCTCTCATCTGGAATCAGACTCAAACGAGGGAAAAATTGAAGTTCCAACCCACAAAAAACCCACCCATTTCAGCGCTTCAACAAGACAAAACGCAGCCTGACAAATGGTTGTTTCTCGTAATGATGATGTTCATACACCCGATCATTCTGTCATCGTTCGTCTAGCAGCGCCGCCTAACGGTTCTTCCCCCAACAACAGCAACGACAACGGCGTACACTATGATGAACGCAACACACCGAAAAAATCAAAACACGAGAAATTAGAGAAAAGCATAGGCCCATCGGAAATCGGCACATGCTCATTTGTCGTTGTCATCACGAGAGAAAAAAAACGACCATCATCAAGCCGCCCGTCCAACCCTGGCTTCAACCTGGATGCTCCTCCATCGATCATTCGGCGGCCACCTGGCGTGGCCTCCAATATGTTACCCCCGGCCTGCGGCCACACTGGATCGGTCCAAAATTAGCCCTTGGTCGGTTTGATGAATTTGAAAATGGAACAATCTCGACAGTTTGATCAAACAAAGCGGGCCGCCTCAACCATGTCGTCGTCCTATGATGGTACACGCACGCATCTTCTCGATCGGGTTATGCATGTAGGTACGATGGACCCGAGCGGAGGGAAATTTCAAAATAGGTTCCGAAACACGTGTGTTTTATAGATGTTCATTCTACACAGTGTACTCTGTGCTTTGCGGTAGTACTCGAAGGAATCGTTGAACATTTGTAATGTTCTGGTTATTGATTCTTCTTACATGTTTCTCTAGATTTCATAACATCAATCAAGTCACGAATAACCCTTAAAATCTGGATTATGCTTGATCGACTGAGACAACAATGATCTAACGATTCACTATAATATTAATTTATTAATTTATCCCCCTTTCGTAAAGCTTGAAATTCCATAATGTGATGCATCTCTCTAAATTGCCGTTTACAAATGTTTATCTCCAAATTAACTGTTCCGTAATTCCTCCATGCAGGTAGATCAACACACGCAGCTAATTCAAAAACAATCGGACTATCCCTCTGAATTCGGCACAGTGGCAATAAATGTTTAACTTTTTTGGCACGACAGCCAGCGACCGCAGGCTAAAACTCTGACTAACCGAATGACTGACTGGCTGCCAGATTGCAGCAGCCAGCAACTTCTCCAAAACGTTGCGGTGTTGCGTTCAAGTTGCGCAATGGACGGACGCCTCTTTCGGGAGCGGCCGGTCCGGTCCGCTCCGTACGTGAAATGCGAACAAACTCGTGTGATGTCAGTACGGCGCGGCAGCAAGCTAACGACGTACGACGGCAAAGGGACTTGACTTGGCAGACAGGCGAGGTCTATAATCAAATCAAATTTTTCAATTTTCCTTGCTCCAGTTCTGTTGTTTACCAGAGTCTGGACTGGATAACGGGCTCCACTGAAGCGAGTTTGATGAGTCGAGACGGGAGAGGAGATAGGGAAATTACTTTGCATCCCATATGGAACACATTGATGTAAAGGCAGTGTTTATCCCATCAAACCAAGCGAAGCCTGGGATTTGAGCGACTGGATGGTAATGCGAATGAAGATTTGTTGGGTTTTGAAGCACGTGTGGGGTTATATAGTTTATGGAGATTGTCCAAATTTAGAACGTAAAATTACAACTTTGAATCAAGCACTGAATTTTTAACAACAAGACATGCCGATTGCATGGAACCCAGATAAACAAAAGTTGCAGAGCTCAAATCTAGTATATAATGATTTAATTTTAATTTGGATGGCTTAAGCCTCATTTTGTATTAAGGTCATTTTTACCTAAACCCTACACTATGCTTGAGAGCTTTTCCTAACGTGATGCAATAGGACGTTTAAAGTGAGGAATAGAAAGGTTAAAGAAAAGTTTGAGATTTTACGAGAAAGATGAATTTAAGTTGAATGGAGGTGGCTGGTACCATGGGTACCTTATTAAACTGTCTAAGGATATCCAAGAACTCTCTTGAGCATAGGGTATTGGCATTGGATCTATACACATAATTAATGACCATTTGATGCCCTACGATCAAAGTTCCTGCCCCACTCAGTCTTATAAAATTATGTTCGGTCAAATGATTGACAATTTAAGGTCTCCAAGAACTCCCTAGAGTAGGTTCATCGAAGTAGGTTCACTAGCGCAGCTAGTGATCACGAATGAGGTTCATACTAACATAAATTTATCTCATATTGATTGATCACACATTCAATTTCCCTCTCGAACCCATCTGACGCCCCCTGAAGCTCCCCACACTTATTTTTTATTTAGACGTTTGAACTGGATTTATATTGTAAATCACGGAAATAACGATAACTCAGTATATTTTTCAGAGTTGTGCTGGAGTTCAGTAATTTATTTTGTTTTGCTACCGAGTACGGTAGCTGCAAAAACTATTTTTTCGGTAATTTTGATACTTCACCGAAAACAGCTAAATGTCAGTATCAGTATGTACCGACTTCCAGTAATAAATATTCCTTCACCGAATTTTCAGCTAATTCTAATATAAACATGCAACAAGCGCGCAACTAGCTGCCAAAAGAAAACAAAAGACTCGCATCTATACCCGCGTTCGGACTCTTGTTTCTGCAGCTACAGATTCATTCCCCGCATGTTTTAAACAAATTTCCTCCGTGAAGAACGGAATTTGGACCTTCCGAAGGACTTTCCTACTGGTAAGTAACAAAAACTCAGCGAAAATTGTGTTCAAAGTGGAGAATTCCACCGCTCAACATTGAGATGACCGTGGGCAGCCGCCGGACTCTTCCGTCGTCACATAATTTGTAGATACGGGATGAGCATCATGTTTCCCGTAGAAGTTTGCATTTTTTTTAAATAATTGAATTGTAATACTAATAAATTAGTTATCAAACCGAGTATTCGCTGATTATTTGTTCTGCCAAGTGGGAAAATAATGAAGATTTTTCATGTCATAAATGATATTGAACCAGAATGAGCCAATCGAAATTTGTAAAACTGAGAAACCCAGTAAAATAATAAGAACAAAAAATACCGGGAAAGCCTGTAAAATTGTCCAACCAAATCTACTGACTTACTCTGTAGTTTTTGACAGCTATGATATTTTTTAATTTGCTGACTTTTTGGTAGTAGCAAAATTACTGGGTATTCAGCAGTTCAAAAACCCAGTAAAATTTTACCGAACTCGGTAATTGAGACTAGCTGTGCCTGATATCCCGCTGAAAACCACCTTAAGACCCTAAGAAACTTCTAGTGAACTACCCTGAAATCCTCCGAAGTTCTCATAAGACACCAAACCCTCTGAAACCTCTTGAAACCTTCCTTGAGACCCCAACTTCTTCCATACTCTTCTTAAGCCAGCTAAAACCCTCTGAAATGGTTTCCCAACTGGAAAAAAACATATCAAGTTTATAACATATTTTGTTTTGATGTTATAACATTATTCTATAACTTATTATGTTATATACTAGATGCAGGATGATGTTAAAATAACAATAGTTCTAACAAAAAGTACACCGGTTTAATCACAATTATAACCCATTTTGTTATAATAAGATCAAAATTATAACACAATATGATATCAATGTTTGATTCAAAAAAATTTGTTTCTATCATGTTTTGATACAATTGTGTAAAATTATTTTCTGAATGTCAAAGAATGACAACTAAATTATTTCACAATGAGTTATTTAACATCATCTATAACATAATATGATACAATTGAGTTACACCATTTTCAAACACCAACGATGTTAAACATGATAATATCACTATGAGTTATAAATATCATGGTCGCAAATAATTATGTTATATTTTAGTTAGAATCTTCTAGTCGGGTTGACATCTTCTCACAGACCCAGTTTTTCACCAGAAGCATAAACCGAAGTTCAATACAATTCACTATTTTAAGTTGAAACTGAAACTGTTTCTACTCACAAACTGTAACAAGTTTCGCAAATAAAAACATTTGTAGTATCAAGCATTGGAACAGTTCAATTTAAACTACAAAATATTTTGATTTGAACAGAATTCAATTGTGTTCACAATTTATTTCTCTGCGTGTACGAAGTGCGAAAGTGATTCTTTTATTGTTTGAAAGGGACGGTTCTGGCCAAAGTCTACGGTCCATACAAATTTCAACTTTTCAACAATACTGAACACACAAACTTATTAAACTATTACTAATATTTGTAAACATTGAAATACTAAAGTATCCAAAGTTGTCCCTCATTTCAGAAGCAGCCCCACACGATGGTACAGAAACTCCTGAAGAAATCCATAAAGTTCTGAAGAAGTCTCTGGAGATATTTTTGAAGGAATCCTTACTGGAGTTTCAGAAGGATTCCGAACAGGAATTTCAAAAGAAAATCCAAACATGAATTTCTGAAAAAAAAACATGAAGGAAGAACTGTTGAATTAATATTTAAAATACTAGGCATTTTATTGAAAGAATCACAAGAAAAAAAATTCTGGAGAACTACCTGGATAAATACTTGAAAATTTCCTCGGGAAACCCTTGAAGGAATTCCTTCTTCTCCTTCTTCTTTATGGCGCTACGTCCCCACTGGGACTTGGCCTGCCTCGCTTCAACTTAGTGTTCTTTGAGCACTTCCACAGTTATTAATTGAAGGGCTTTCTTTGCCTGCCATTGCATGAATTTGTACATTGTGAGGCAAGTACACTATGCCCAGGGAGTCGAGAAAATTTTCCCGGCCGGAACGGGAATCGAACTCCGGATTGGAATTGAAGGAATTCCTAGAAACGGTTAATGAGGATTTTTTTTAGGAAAAATCATAGAGAAATACTTTTATAAAATTCTTGGAGGATTTTCTGGAGATAATCCTGGAGCAATCTGTGGACAAACCAGTGAGAAAAAAAAACGTGGGTGGCGAAATAAGCGTTGTCGTGAACGGGTGTCTACTTTGACCGCTTGTCATTTTTGCGCGTTCTCAAAACGAATTTTATTAGACGATTTCGCTGTTGGTTTGGCGGTATAAAGCCACCCAGTCAGTTTTCCGCGTGTGAAAGTGTAATTCTTCAGCGTAGTATCATTCGGGAGTTTCGGTGTGATGCCAGTAATCGCTGACTCGGTTGATCGCTCCACGTCGTGTACGCGGCAATGAAATCAATCCTATTTCGATCGATGCTGCACCTCTGGAGAAATAAGAATACAACTACATCACGGCAGACTATGAAGAACTTGGTGAGATCTTTCTAATAAAAAAACGTCATTTTATTCATACATGGGATATTTACCATACCAAATACGCGCCAGAAACAAAAATGCAAATTTTTGATTCGGGAAGTGTTGATGCATTTCAGATATCCAATTGATATCCGGATGCATCAATGCGGGGCTTACTGTTTTAGAAAACGACCTCAAGATGTACGTGGAAGCCCTGTCATACTTGAAATGGGTCGTTGGACGTGCAGTAGAGCTATCACCTTCTATCTCCAGGACTAAAACTGTTTGCGTCTATGAATAAAAGTTAAAAATAGACGCAGACATTTTTCTTCCATAAAAGCACTGCCGGTCAGTGGGAGATGGATTGTACATACATACATACATACATACATAATCCTGGAGCAATCTGTGGACGTATTTCTGGAGGAATTCCTTTTGGAGTACCTGAAGAAAAGCTTAGATAAGCTTTTGTGAAGACTCCTACAAATTCTTTTTCTTCCTACAAATATGACTAAAGTAATTCCTGTAGAAATTCCTAGGAAATATCTCTGAATTCTTTGAAGAATCCAGGGATAAGGTCTTAAGATTATCCTAAGAGGAAAAGCCGCAGAAATTTCGGGGGAAATGCACGGAGGAATATCTGGAAGTAATCCTGAAGGAATGTGGAGTAATTCCTGTTTGAATCACTGGAAGTAATAGAGCCTGCGGAAGTCTTCCTTCAGAATTTTCTGGATTAGTCCCAGAAGAAATTCTTGATCACATTCCAGCAAGATTTCCAATAGAATCCCTAAATAAATTACTAAACAAAACTCTGATGAACTTTTAGAAGAAATTCCTGATAGAAATTCGAAGAAACCACTGGAACAATTTATGAAAGAATCCGAAAAAGAATTTCTAAAGGAGCCACTGTTAAAAATACTGAAGGAATCCCAAGAGAAATTTCCGAAAGATTTTTAGACTAATCCTTTTCGGCGATTTTCAGGACTTTCAGAAGAAATCCATGACAATCCATCCAAAAGTTTTCTTATAGAAATTTCTGGAAAGACTCTGGTGGGAATATCCAAAGAAAGTCCTGAAGAAATTTCTTTAAGATCTCCTTGAAGAATTTCTTTAAAAAACAGTGTTTCTGAAAGATACGTGGGTAGATTTTGCAGTTATTTTTGGAGGAATCCTTAGACAAATTTTCGATGAAATCTTATAGATTATTTCTAAAAAGGATCTCCAGAGAATTTTTTAAATGAATCTACGTAAGAATTTCTGAAAGAAATTTTGGAATAGTTTCTAAATTCAGAAAAAAAATATAGTTTGAAGAATTCTACACTTTTTATGTTCTGTTGTAATTGCTGAAAGCATTTCTGAAGAAGTCCAAGGTTGATTTCCTGAAAGAGTTCACGTAGGGAATCGCGCCACTTGGGCGGTGGTTCTATATTCGTCTGTTTTCCACTATAACTCAGTCAAATTTGAACCAATTGGCACAACTTTTGGAATGTGGTGAGATAGGTATAGTATCTACCCGTGTACAACATTTCAAGTCAATTGGTTCAAAATTGACTGAGTTATAGTGGCAAACAGACGAATATAGAATCACCGCCCAAGTGGCGCGATACCCTACGGATTTTTGAAAAAAATGTATGGATGTATCTACAAATGAAATCTAGAGAGGAATTTTTGGAAAAAAATTCTGAAGGATCTTCTAGGGAAAATTCTGAAAGAAATTGTAGAGATTAGGAATATTTTTTAGAAGATTTTTTTAAAAGAACAGGAAGGCTTTTTGGAAATAATTCCTGGATAATTTTCAAAAGGAATATACTGAACAATTTCGGAAAGAAATCCTAGAAAGGTTTCACAAAAGAGTTTTTAAATTGATTTGTGATGATGATTAACCTGGGCTTGTTAGGGGAATATCTGTAAGTAAAAAAGAAAATCGTGTTAAGTACTATTCCTTTGAATTCCACTAGAAATTTGCATCCTTTGACATGCGAAATACGAAATACATCGAAATACGTATCGACCTCAACTGTAATGTCGTCTTCAGTGTCTTTTATTTGATTTCTGAGTTAATCTCTAGAAAATTTTGGATAAAATCAAGACAAAACTATGAATTTTCTAAAAGAATCCCTAGAAATGTCCGACTCTCGACGGGTCAGTTCTCGGCCGACCTACAGGGTGCGGCAGGAAAAAATGCGAAAAGTTCAAGGCACTATTACACGCTAAATATTGGATATATATGACTATTTTTTCATGACAGTGTATCAGTCAATGTCTATATTCTAGCTGTCCAAAATAAAAATGAACATATTTGAAGTTTAACATGTGATAATGTAAGCCTAATAAGCGGGTATCAATAAACTGCGCGCCCAATGGTCATTAAACAAATTAACTATAACAGTAAAAAAATAGCTTAAATTCGATGAACAACCAGACCACACTGATCCAGAGACATGTAGTTTCACATACTAGATGAAATAAGTACATATATTTGATGTTATTGTGGAGAAAATTAAAAAATTTGTTTTATCAGATACGAAATTTAGCGACCTGTGTGCTTTTCAGCGGTTTGAAAATTTTGATTGTCTTCAGCTTCAGGCACCGCCCTGAAAAGGTTAGTGATCAAAATGGGAAAAATTTTAATTAACTTTTCAGAAAACTAGCCTATTAGAGATCATGGAACGTTGAAACATAGATTAGTTAACGTCAAATGGACGAAAATGAGGTTTGAAGTTGAAAAACACTTTCGCATTTTTTCCTGCCGCATACTGTATTACGGTAAGTGTGACCATACAAATGTCAATTTCTTGATTTTGCTTTGGAAATTACATGTCAGAGCATTTTCAACATTGTCCACATATTCGACTTTTCCCGTTGTACAACACTGCCCGCAGAGATCGATCTGATCTCTCGCAATCCACATGAGGCACACTCAGCAAATGCCATCACTGAAAAAAGTTAAAGGTGAAATCCACAAAATGCATATCATTATTATTATTATTATTATTATTATTATTATTATTATTATTATTATTATTATTATTATTATTATTATTACTATTAGTTTTAATAGGGAGATTTTCAGCCCGAGACTGGTTCATCTCCAGCGTGTCATTTCTGGCGTGAAATGCTAGCAAGTTCGTATCACTTGGGAAGGGTGACATCTGAAATCGGATCTAACGATAATCTCGTGACGGTCGTGATAATTCTCAGCACTGTGATTCTAATTGAGGTAAAGTAGTGTGTTGATTCCAATTTTCGGACCTCATCAAATTGTTATTATATTCTTAGTGACAATATCCAAGATATAATATTCGGAACAAAATAAAGTTGCACTCAGAAAAGGGAATAGTCAAAGAAATGTCATTTAAAAATATCATGACTTTTTTTGTTCCACCATTTGCTGTGCAAATTTCCATCCTAGAGCATAAAGTTTCAATAATGCTCAGTAGTAATGGAAAAACTATGATGTCGTAGATGAACTTTTCTTTCTAGGAATAGAGAATTTTGCAAATAATTAAATGACATTTCCCAACCTTGGTTGCACTATATCTCACCAGATTAACTTCCAACAATACGATCAAATCTGACTATACATGTCAATAGTTGCTCCTCCGTGATTGATCTGGGCTGGTACCAATTGCACTGAGATCCAAATGAATAAGGGCTGGGACACTCCACTTATTCTCAAAGTGCAATTTACGCAGCTCATGCATTTTGGATCAATATCGGCGCCGGCCAAGTCCTTATTGTTAGTTTGGAATGGAAAGGAATGCTAGAGTGTGCTGGTTGTTGCTACTTAAGATCGAGAGCACCTCTGCATCCCACAACCAGCACGGATTGGGGTGTTTGTTAGACGGAAAGGATGGGAGATCTGGGAGTCACCGTTGGGTCGGTGATGCGATCCATGGATAGGGGATATTTATAGTGTTCCGTAAGGTGATAGATTGTGTGGTGATTACTATAATGAAGGACAAGCGGCACAATTCGCATTGGTTGCATAACTTGCACGCGTTATATACACTGTGCTGTGGAAGTTGGAAGGAAGGGAAACGACTTTTTCAATTCGTTTCTGGTTCTAGCGATGGCTATGAACATATTAATATACATGGGTTGTATATGCGGAAAAGAGTGAGAGAAAGAGAGAAAGTAGATAGAAAAATACAAAGTAGGAGGAAAGGATTGAACCCATGACCTTCTGCATACGAATCAAAAACGGTAGCCACTAGACCACCAAGCCCGTCAACCAGATTAACTTCCAACAATAGTCGAATTTCAAAACATAGTCTTCTTTTATGTTCTAAACATCCCATTTCAACAGCTTTAAATTATGTTTGTAATTGTGCGTTAAATTCTAATGCCCGATCGTAAACGCACAAATGGCAGACCCCTTTCAGGCAATTATTCAAAACAAACGTTTGTTGATGAAACTTTTTACGATCGCGTCTGTTTAAATCGGCCCAGCCCGTGTACATCCGAATTTCAAATATACAACAACTATCACATTGAGCTTTTAGCATAAAGATCAACAGCGTCCGATAGAAATACTGGTTTGTTCTGGCTTTTCCCCATTCAAACATTCAAACAGTATTCATTTATCTGCGGTGTTTAATGTGCATACAAAAGTACAAACGAAAACGAGAGAAAAACCGCTCTGACGCTACCGCTATCGTTTCACAAATTCTTGTGATGCTGCGCCGTTGGTTGCTGTGTCGAATGCACATAGCTGCGCAAACAAACCGAAACTATTCAAATGACCTAGATACGGGTGCGCGATCCCGGTGGCTTCGGCGACTGTCCACCACCACCGGCGTAGTTGATGACGACGCGACGCGACGCTATGTAGGTCTCCTCCCTCAGTTCCGAAATGACTTCTGGGATAGAGAGATGATATGGCGTAGAGAGAAAAACGCGATCATCGCACAAAGCCAGCAGATGAGCGAGCGACGCAGCGCAAGTTACGATTTACAATTTCCGCTGTAATTAAGATTCGTGTCGTTCCGTCGTTGACAATGGGCCCATCACCACCAGTCAGTGTCCAACAATGCGCGAACGAATGAGCTGGGCGTTACTCCGGGTAGGGTGGTGAGGTTTGATTTGGACAGTTGCGATCTACCTTAAGTTCTGGGAAGAACTGTAAACACATGTTATTATTTCTTCTATCGATACTGACGGATCTGCTGGAGTACACTATGATCTTTAGATACGAACTACAGAATAGTTCAGAATCATCTCAGTCGGTTTGGTCTTAAATATCTTCACTAAAATCTTTGATCTATCTGACGCTATTTCCAGGATAAGTTTCCCAGAATAAATTCAGTATATCAAAGTTCTAGGATTGTTGGATACGAGCTTCACAATACTTTGGATAGCTATAGAACTATAGTTTATACATCGCTGTGCTCAGTGGGTAATAACTTCACTAAAATCTTTTTTGACATGAACTCCAGAACATGTTGGATACCTCAGAATAAAGTCAAGAGATTGAACGTAGTCTTCAAGCTCAGAGCCCTGTTGATGGGTTCGTAATAGGTTTTGAATACCTTTTCTGTGATATCAGTATTCGAGTTCCACAACAAATTGGTCTTAGGTTACCTTTAGGACCAATAACCCTAGCTAGAGAGCTAAAGAAGAAATCACCTTTCGAGGTAATCTCCGCCGAAACATATTCTGCTCTATGGACACACACAGATGACAAAACGACAAACACCATTTGTCACCATGTTACCTCTATCTAGGTAGAGGTAACTGTGTTGTCACATGCAACCTATGCTTCGGTGGAAAACGAAAGAAACAGTCAACCGCTCTCTTTGTAATGATGATGAAGATGATGACTCCGGGGCTTACATTATTACCATAACCTGGTGCGAAGGCGTTTGTTCTTAATTTTTTGTTGTCGTGGGTGTTGAATGATTTATCACCTGTATCGTTCGTGTCTTCAAGAGTACCTTACATACAACAGACCTCTTATGTGTGTGGCCTGCGGCCTGCGTTTGACGCCTCGTTGATCGTATAAAACACCATAAAATAAGACCCTTTCAAAAGCATACAAGAAGTACAGGGGACGAGACGACACCGAGTTTATACGTGTGTTACGAGTTCAGTTCGGTCATTTGCTCGCGCTCTCATAAGCTTGACCTTAAAGAGGAATAATTGGACCATGCACGATGCGATGGCGGTACGGTGCGGTGGTGGTGCTTTATGCGTTGACCTTTATTTTAGGTTCTGGCGTGACTGTGGATGTCGGTAGTTAAAAATTACTGGAAAGTGAGTGGGCTGCAGAAGGGCATTCAGCAGCTGTAAGCCGGAGGCTACAAAATTGGGTTTAATTCTTCAGTTTTTTGGGGGAGACGTTAGACTAATCAACGTTTCATCTAAATGCTTTTTTTTATTAATACTTGAGTTCTTTAACAACATGGTCCAATTTAAAGCAGTTTCATCAAGTTAAAGAAAAGTTGTTGTACGATCTTTGCCACTACTTTATTTATATCAACGCAATTTTAAGCTTCGTTGAATGTATCCTGAATGGCTATACCCAATAGTGTGGGTCATCGGAACCATTTTCTCAGATCAAAGCTTTTTTGGTTCCGTTTCGGGTCCTGAGTATCGGTGCAAAATTTGAGCACGATCGGTTGCGTCTACACTTTGCGCATTGCAATTGAAATTTGTATGGAATTTTGTATGGGAAAACATACTTATTTGCATTTTTGTCATAAGTTGCAAAAGTATGTCTGAAACTTTTTAACGAATACTGTAAAATGATAGCCTAGAATGTTCTGAAAAACTTTGTTGAAGACCGCAAAGCGATCCGATGCTTGTGAAAATAGTTATAACCAACGAACCGGATGCATGTGTTTATGTTTTAACATGTAAAGGAATAACAATAGCAACAAAATCATGCTGTTTCGGCAAGCAATGCCAACGCTATAACTTTTTTCATAAGCATCAGATCACTTCGCGGTCTTCGACAAAGTTTTTCAGGAAACCCTAGGCTATGTTTTCACTTTATCGGTTACATGGTTTTAGACAAGTTCGAGCTTGTTATGAGCGAAATGCAAAAAAGTTTGTTTTCCCATGTAAAACCTCATACAAACTTCAAACGCGATGCGCAAAACGTAGACACAACCGATTGTGCCCAAATTTTGCACACTTATTTTGGTCCTGAAATGGGATCAAAAAAGCTTTGATCTGATGGGATACCATTGAATGTTACATTTTTTCATATAAACGATGACCCACTCTAATACCCAAGCCATGTAATTGATGCTATAGAAAAACGATTATTCAAAATGTTTGCATCGTAAGTGAGCACGACTGTGACCACCACTGATCCATAACGGTGACCTCCGATTACGATGCAATGGTATCAACTAACCGGCAAAAAAGTTAGTGGAAGACGTAGCAATCGCCAGGAAACAGGCTCTGGGTTAGAATTTATGAATTATGAATTCGGACTGCACGCATCTAAGGAAATGTATTATTGAATGGTAAACACGCGATTTTCTTGATTGAAATTTGTAGGATACATGGTGTTACCTCGAGGTAACCACTAGGTAACAACTCTATATATTGCGTTAGTTGAAGTGTTACCTGAACCTGACTAATATAATTTTAACAGTATAACTTATTCTTGCTCTTAAAATTGTTTTATGTATAATTGTAATATCCTATGTATTTGTTCGCACAACGATTCCCAAATCAAGCTTTATATTTTTGTATTTTTACTCATTTCTAATATAATCTTTTTTGTCCTTTTTTCAGGTAAGTCAAACTTTGCTACACCACTTTCTTCAACGTTTTGTGTAAGTATATAACCAGTTTTTATGAGATCTTGGATCATAGATTTTGGATTTTTTAAAGCAACTGTTTGGTCTACTTGCATCAGTTGCTTTTCTTTAATAGTTATTTATGTAACGAGCTGCAAAAAGATGTTTTTTTCAGCACGAGTCGTACATTTATCCAACGATAAAATTGGATAAATACGAAGAGCGCTGAAAAAATCGAGTTTTGCAACGAGTTCCATACAAAATTTTATGCAATGATTTTTTTCATTATACAACTCATTTGAGTTGCATAATGCTCATAATGCAACTCAAATAAGTTGCATTATGAACATTATGCAACTATTTTTCATTATGCAACACATTTCAGTTGCATAATAAACCGGTACGGAAAAGTAGGCCATTATGATACTGAAATGAGTAGTATAAAATAGAAATTATGATACTGAATTGCATAAAATTTATTTTTTCGACAGGGTGCAATTCCACATTTCTGAATGTGAAACCACTGCAAAATCCGCATAGCAAAGACAGCGACTTCCCGATCAGAACTCTATTTTTGATAGAAAACATGCTTTCAAGCATCAATTTTTAAAAAGTGGGTATAATTAATTTTAAATATTTCTTTTTTCGTTTTTATTTGTTTGTTCCCTAATTATTGTTGTCCTCCCCTTCGTACCCAGTGAGAGGTCTCGGTCATAAAAGAAAATAATATTTGCATCGGTCTTATTATTGTAGCAGGTTGTGATATATAAAGTTACTTAGATCTCATAATAAAGAACACTGTAGTACGTATTGCGCGTCTTTCTGTTTTAGTTCCTACATTTCAGAAGTGGGATGGAACCGGTCTGGAACTATTTCATTAAAGTTTGGAGTTGCTTTTCAAGAGAACACTGTGGAAGATTGAAAAAATTGTAATTGTCGATTGGAAATCGGATTACCTACAAGAAGTGAAAACAACAGCGAATCTTGGAGCGGGTTCATACGGCGATTACACTCGAATGATGTCGGCGAGAGGAGGTTACGGGATGGAAAGAAACAGAAGCGCTATGACGCTATGAGAGAATATTCAAGCATATGATGCATTACAACATCGAAGACTTAGTCATCGAGTTGGAGTCTCAATGGATTAAGGTGGTTCACATCGAGGACGATGTGGTTTGTCAAGATGGCCGAACTGTAGCAGGTTGTGAATTATAAAGTTACTTAGATGTCATAATAAAGAACACTGTAGTACGTGTTGCGCGTCTTTCTGTTTTATTATTGCGAAGATAAATTCATAACAAAATGTATTATACAATTAGGCAGCTAAAAATAACAATAATTGAATAATTAGGCAAAAAATATAACAATAATTGACCTTTCCATATCGAAATTGTAATGGGTTTCGATACAATTTGACCATGCTAATAACAAAGAAAAACATAAAAAATCAAGAAAGGCAAACAAATGATATGATATTGAATAGGATGACAAAGTGCAATCATTGGAGAAATTGCATTATAAATCTCTGGAGATTTCTGAAGCAACTATTGCATGGACACCAGAATTAAACCTTGGAGCAAATCTTGAAGGGATTTTAAAGGAATCTACGGATGAATTCCTGATAGAGTCTTCGTAGGAGACCTTGGAAATAGTTTCCGAGTGAATCTTTGGAGGAACTCCAAAAAAAATTTTTGGACAATTTTGAAACAATTTTCTCAAAAATTCATGAAGCAATTCTGAAAGAAATGCGTGAAAAAATCCTCGCATATTTTTTTGATAAAAACCTTGAGGGTCTCCTTGGAGGAGTTCCAAAAGATTTTTTTTACGGAATTACTGAAGTTGTCGCTAGAGGAATACTTAAAGAAATCTTTAAAGGAACTCTTTTAAAAAGTTGGGTTTTTTTTATGGAAATCCTTGACGGAATTTTTGAAGGAAATCTTACAAAAAATAGGGAATATTTTTTTTTTGAAAAAATCTGAAGCAGGAATTCCGGTTCTTTAAAGAATTTACTAAACACCCCTTGTTAGAATTTTTGAAAGAATTCTTGAATGAATTCTCGAAGGAATCCTTAAAGGATTCAATAAAGGAATCGTTGAAGGAATTTATGTAAGAATTCTTTAAAAAGCTTCTGAATCAGTTGTTGATTTGTGTGAAAAAGATAATGAATTTTGGAACAAGTCTTCAACTGTTATTCTCGATAGAATTTATGCAGGAGTTCTTGAAGAAATTATTGAACAAATTTGTAGAGATTTTTGGAGGAATTCCTGAAGTAATCTTTGGAAACGTTTCTGAAGCAATTCTCGAAGAAATTTCTGGATGAATCTTTGGATAAATTTTTGGAGGAATTCCTGGATTGAAATGATTGAATACTTGGAGAAACATTTCAGAGGATTCTTGAATACTTACTTAAAGTATCCTTGAATTTATCGCATGGAGAGAACTTCGAAGACATTCCTCAAATAATAGTTGTAACTTCAGTACAGAGCAAAAAAAAAGTAATGTGATATCCAGTGCTGAAATGTCATTTCGGATTATCTAAAATTAAACCATATCCAGCTCATTTTTGAAGCTCGACCTGAGAATATGGTATATGGAAATCTTGTGCGGCTAGTCCAGCTCTACAAGAAAGTCACGGAAAATTTGCTCTTTCTCGAATATTTAAAGTAAATGTCACGGATTACCTTCTAAAAATGCAAATGAATTTCATGGTGAATATCAATTGGCATTTTTTTTTCAAAGTTAGACCGTTACATTTACTTTCTTGAAGAATTCGTCTAGCCGCAATTTTCATCTACACTCCCGATCAAAAGTTTGGGGTCACCCCCTCAAAAACATGTCATTTTTTTAGGCCCATATCTTGGCCAATTTACGTCCGATTTCAAAACCCTAGGTCTCATTCAAAAGATAATAAGTCGAAGAAACTTTGAACATAACTTAAAATAAACTTTTTCAAAAAAAAAAAATGTTTGTGAACTCAACCCAAAGTTGCCAAATTTTCTAAAAAATGAATATAAACTTACGGCAGTGTCGCTGGAAATTGGGTCGACAAAATTTCAAGATGAGAGCGGAATATAACCCATTTTCTATTAGCTTTCAACTGCTTTTTACAGAACTTAGCTGAAAAATCTAGAGAAAAGGTTATTAAGTAAATTAATCCTTGATGTCATCGACCAAAAGTTTGAAGTCACCCCTCAAAATGATGTATCGGCCAAAAGTTTGGAGTCACTATCGTAAAACATGGAAAAGTGATTTGTTGATATCTTTGTCATCTTTCATTCAATTTCAATTCTTCTTGGCTTATTTGAAACACAATGAATGATACTTACTGCATAGGCATTAAACCGCACATATTTGTTGAAATTTACATACTAAAATTTAACGTAAAGTTGCCTCATTTTTTGAAGTGTGTTAACTTAACAAAACATTTTTATATACAAAAATCGTTAAATACGATAAGTTATAGACATCAAACGTAAATTTAGTTAATTATCTTTGAAATGCGCCAAAAAGAATTAAAATTGAACTATAGATGACGAAGATATCATCAAATCCCTTTTCCATGTTTTACGAAAGTGACCCCAAACTTTTGGCTGATACATCATATTGAGGGGTGACCCCAAACTTTTGGTCGATGACATGAAGAGTTAATTTACTTAATAACTTTTTTCTAGATTTCTTAGCTAAGTTTTGTAAAAAGCAGTTGAAAGCTAATAGAAAATGGGTCACATTACCGCTTTCATCTTAAAATTTGGTCGAACCAATTTCCAGCGACACTGCCGTAAGTTCATATTCTTTTTTTAGAAAATTTGGCAACTTTGGGTTAAGGTCACATACATTTTTTTTTTGAAAAAGTTTCTTTTAAATCATGTTCAAAGTTTTTTTGGCTTATTATCTTTTGAATGAGACCTAGGGTTTTGAAATCGGACGTAAATTGGCGAAGATATGGGCCTAAAAAAATGAGATGTTTTTGAGGGGGTGACACCAAACTTTTGATCGGGAGTGTATGTACCATATTCTCATGTTGGGCTTCTAAAATGAGCTGGATGTGGTTGAATTTAGGTATGTCGGAATGACATTTTCAGCACTGGATATCACATCAGTATTGCGCGTCGTAAAAGTGGTGTAAACTGGAACTTCTTTTGATGCCATTGGCTAAGGCTGCATAAATTAAAAAAAAACATAAATTAAAAAATGCAAAAAAAAAGCGGGGAAATGAGGGAATTCAGTTCTCCAGAACAGGTCTTCCTCCTGTTGAGGTGGGGCCAAGAAGGTTTCCAGAAAGCTCCCAGAGAGCCCGAAAAGGGGGTTCCAAGGGACTTCAGCGGCGTTCTAGGAGCATATCAAGGACGTTCCATCAGGTTTCGTTGGCCTTTTAATGAGATTACTAGGAATTCAGGGGCATTTCAATAGTATTGAGGGGGTTTCTGTGACGTTTCAAGGGACTTCTATGGCAATTCAGTGGATCTCATGAGCCTTTAAGGGGCGTTTCAAGGCATTTCAGATTCATGTCATAGAGTTTCAGGAACGTGCGTTTCAGGAGGTTCTCGAGCCTATTAAAGGCGTTTCAAAGGGTTTCAAAGGCATTTCAAATTTTTTACGATGATATCTTGGGAGTTTCAATGGGAAACTTCCTGAAATGCGTCCGAAATCTCCAGAGACTCTCAGAAACCTTTGAAAGCTCCTCCGTAATATCACCGTAATTCCTCTGAAAGCCGCAGAAAATGTTCTGAAATTTCCTGATATGGCTTCGAAATCCCCATTATAACCCTTCATGACTTCATAAAACGCAACTGAGACTCTATGACTGACCCTCGATAACGTATTTGTAACAACTCCAAAACCAGTCGAAAATCCTCTAAAAATCTCTGCAACGCCTTCGAAAATCCCCTCAGACTCCGGAAAACCCCATGAGATCTTCTGGTACCCCACTAAAACCCCTTAGGATCTGCCCCTGCAACCTCCATCTGCCCTCCCTATAAACACCTCCTGGCCGCCGTTACAATAGTTACCGTCATTTTAGTTTTATGATGGTTCTATAGGCCTTCCCAAACCAATTTGACTTAAAAAATTGTTAAGCATACTGCACTTCTAGTTGAATGAATCTTCTCCAAACCTTCCGCGTTGCCCTCGGCAATCAGCATCTCGCGCTCCCAATGACTGAAAGGTACCATAAATCAACCCGCATCAAAAGGTGAAAATCAATATTTGTTTATACGGTTCCCATCGGGGAGAAACCCCAACCGCTCCACACTCGGTTGATCAGCGATCGCATACGAGCCCTGCGCCTGCGTAGTAAACTGATTGGGCCTGTCATTATCATAAATCTGTCCATGCTCTCTCTCTCAGTTTCCGTCGACTCTACCCGCACCACCTACTAGAAACGTTACCGCCGCGACGTATGTAACTTCCATAGCAAAACAAAAGTCCAAAACCGATCAGCATCCCCTCGCCTCGCTCGTGCATATGAAAAATTACAGCCTTTCAATCAATGCGATCGTTCCTCTTTGGCGCAGCTGCCCAGCAGTATTCAGTAGTCAGAGCGGCGGCGTCGAGTCGAAATTGATGGGACCATGTCCCCCACATCAAGGGAACGATGTGGTACATTAAAATAGTATCTCGATTATCGCTTATGTGCTTGGGGACCGTCGTAAGTAAGTTATCAACGCTAATTTATTGGTTGCTGTGGTTGTCGTCTCCAGTCCGGCTCCGAAGTCTCGAGTAGGGTCGTAAAGTACCTTTCTACCGGATGGGGTTCCCTGCAAAGGTGGCGATCGCACAACGTAACAAGGGTCGAGTGGTTCGCCCTTTTCCCCCTGCCGGGGGGTCCTTTTGACGGTCCGGGTGAATACGAAATGATCGATAACATTTTGTTTTGAGAAAGTAACAGCGGAAGTGACGTGGAATCATATTTCGTGAGTTACAAATTGATGTGGGTCGTTAATTTGGTGATCGTGTAATGCGGGCTTCGGTTACCAAACTTTAAGATGATTCCATCAATGCCTAGCATGAAACATGAGCTTGATGGTTGGCCGTTTATGGTCTGTTTGTTGAATAACTTTTGATACCGACTGTATTATTGAGAGATGAAATGGATAGTTAAAAGAACTGACAAGTGAAGTATTTTTCTGACTATTAGTAAATGCTTTGTGCAATACAGTTCAATCTATAGAGCCACTAATTTCGACTAGTGGCATGCTCGCTACTCACCCAAAAAAGTGATTAATTTGCTATCAAGAGTATTTGAGAACCGTCATAAAACCAAAATAGTTTCATTTTAGTTTTTCCGGCTAGTTGTAGCTTAATTGAATGATATTTTCTGTTCTTCATTTGCCAGAGATTCTTGAATGTGATTGAGGGTGCTGTCAATTAAATGATCATTTGAGAAAAAAATAAGAAAAAACATCAAAGGAATTTTAACTTCAGAGCAGGTTTGTAAAATGTCGCGAAAATGTCATGAAAAAAAATGTCATGACATTTTTCAGTTCTTCCATTCTCAAGGAAATTTCCGTTCGTTAACACAAACCTTTCATAATGCTGATTAGTTATGGTAAAATAACGATATCGTCAATAAACTTTTCTTGCTGGGGGTAGTGAAATTGTCAAATAAACTAATGACATTTTTGTGACATTTTACAACCCTGCTTCTGAAGTTGAAACTTCGCATCACTGCCTGAAAGTTTATTATGTAACTTCAATCGGAGTTTAACATTATTCAGCATATTGAAGTAAAGGTACATGATCTACCAGCAAACAATGGTACAGTTTAAAGTGGCTGTAATCGCAACAAACAAAAAACGCATAACCGGGACTCTTGCTAAACCATTTTTGCACACGAAGCAATTAAAAACCAAGATAGCGGATCTTTCATGGTGTCCACTCTCTTGTTGCAACATTGTAATTAATGTTGTTTTTTTTTCTATTTTTTCATGTTTGTGCTTCATTGTTTCAGGAATGCTTTACATCGACAAGTTTGTTCAGTGTTCAATAGCTTGAGGTCCTAAAGGTGAGCAAACAGATTTTGACGGCGGTTTTGTTCGCTTTCGCCCTGGTTTGTGCACCATGACGAAACGACGACTAAATGTAGTCTAGTTTTCGCAATTTCCCTTCAACCTGAAAGGAAATCGATTGTCTGTTGTAATCAGTCATGCGGCCAGGCCGTGATTAAAAATTCGTGCAGTATTGACATTGCCACCCTGCCTGCCCCATTGGAGGTGGTAACCACAATCACCAACCACCAACCGTGTCAATTACAATGCAATAACGCCGCAGCGGTTTCTATTCTGCGTGGGAAACTCAGAAGCCGCGGCCGACCGGGAGCTATAGAACGCCTATGAATAATTCCTACCTCATCAGCGACACGACTCGGTTCAAGGAATAGAACAATTCTAGTCGACGAGCGACGCGATAAAACTAAATCATAATCCATGAATTTATAACTCATTTTTGGACCAGTTGATGTCAGAATTCCAAACGAATGGTGCCTCAGGTGCACATGAATTGCGTTGATTCGGAAATAATTGCCCGCGGTGATGGTGATGATGATGATTATGGCGATGACGTGAGCGCTATACTTGTTGAACAATGTTTACATAGAACTTTACAACCATTGAAGCACTGCCTGTATTGTTGAATCTTAATCGCTGATCGCGGGCGAGGCGATGGTGCTCTATAGACGAGGCGAGGTGGATATAGTTAGTTGGTCGTCCGTGGCTTGCTCCACCGACCTAGTCGAGCATGGCCGGTCGGTCAATCTCTCACGGTGATTTACTGTAATTAAGCTGGAAACAATTGCCGGTTTGGGTTTCCAAGAAGAGAACGGAACGGAACGGTTTGTGGTACTGTTTCTGTAGTGACTGATTTTCGCCGCTTCAAGAACGAGTAAGCGTAAGCGAAACAATTGTGATGACGTGATAATTTTTTATGTTTTTTCTTTAATTTTTTTTTGAAAATTCGCCTATTTTTCAGAAATTCTTTCAAAAAGTTTCACCAATGGTTTCTCCAGAAATTACCGCAGTAATTTCTTCACGGATTTTTCTAAAAATCTTCCAAGTATTCTTTTGGGATTTTGAGGAAATGCTTCAGAAATTCCATTACAGCGTCTTCCATAAATTTTACGGATAATTCTTCTCGAAAATTTTGTAAGAATTGTTTCAAAAATTCCATAAATCTTTTCGGGTCTTCTTTCAGAACTTCGTCCAGAGATTCCTTGAGAAATTCGTATAGATCTTTATTCAGAAATTTCTTGTCAGATTCCCATCAGAAATTCTTTTGGGGGTTCTTCAGAAAATCTTCCCTTTTTTCAGAAATTTGCTATTCCATCATGAATTTCTCCAAAAACAGGAAAGCCTACCAAAAGTACTTCTAGATGTTTATTTAGTCGTTTCTCCAGTGATTCCTTAAAAAAACTTTTAGAGATTCTTTCAGAAATTCTTCCTGTTTTTTTCTCGAGAAAATCTTCCAAAAAAAAAAAAACCTTCAGAAATTTCTCGGAGAGATTCCGCTGAAAATTTTGGAATACAAAAATTTCCAGCGATTCATTTATGCAATTCTTTAGATATTCGTCCAAGTTTTTTTTTTTGAAAATCCATCTAAAATTTCTTTGGAAATTCCTTCAACAGATTCTTCAAAGATTTCATCAACGATTCCTAAATTCCTTCAACAGACTCCTTTGAAAACTTCACCCAACGATTTCTCCAGAAGTTGCCCCAGTATATTCTGCACGGATTTAAAAAAAAATCTTCCAAATAATCATAAGGGATTCCCAGGAACTGCTTCAGAAATTTCATTATTGTTCCCTTCCGAAATTTCTCAATAAATTCTTCTAGAAAATTTGGTAGGAATTGCTTCAAAAATGCCATGAATCTCTTCGGGTATTCTTTAGGAACTTCGTCCAGGGATTCCTTTAGAAATTCATTCAGATGTTTATTCAGAAATTTCTCAGCAGCAGCAGGAAATCCTTAAGAAATTCTTTTGAGAGGTTTTCATGAAATCCATTTTTTCAAAAATTTCTTCAGGGATTTAGCTTTAGACATTCTTATTTGAATTACTTCAAAAACATGCCTAATTCTTTCAAAAATTCTACCAGGGATGCCGACAAAAGTTCTTCTAGATATTTTTTCAGAATTTCTCCGAAAGTCTTTCAGGGATTCTTCTCATTTTTTCGGGAAAATCTTCCACAATATCCTTCAGAAATTTCTTGAAAAGAATCCTCTGAAAATTTCGCCAAGGATTGCTATATAGAATCCCCCAGGAATTCCTTCACGAATTCTTAAAAAACAACCCCAAGGATTCATCCGGATTTTTTTAAGAATTCCTACAGACATTGCAATAAGGATTACTCCAGAAACTTCTACCATAATTTTTCCAGAAATTCCTAGAATATCTTCCATGGATTCTTTAAGAATTTCTTCCAGGAATTCTTAAAAATATTTCTGGGTATTTCTCTGGAGTTTCTTCAGAAATTTCACAAGAGATTCTGTAAGGCAACATTCCATGTGTTTCAGAAATTCCTGCAATACTTTCTGACGGAAACTGCTCCAGAGTTTTCGTTAGAAATTTCTATAGAGATTACTCAGAAATTTCCTTAAAAATTCTTTTAACTTTCTTTGAATTTCCCCAGAAGCTCCTCCATGGAGTCCTTCTAAAAGTAGTTTTTTTTTTGAAAATATTTTTCAGAGATAACTTGAGAAACTGCTCTCCAATTTCCTTCAGAAGTTTTTCCAGAGATTTGCAGAGTATGCAACTTGCACAGCTTTCTTCAAAAATTTCTCCAAAATTCCGGGGATTTTTTTAAATATTTTTGCTATTATTATTCCTATAGAATTTCCTACAGGGTGATCCCCTTTAAGGCGAAACTGGAAGCATTTCCTTATTTTTTTGGTTTTTAATTTTTTATTAAATAATGAAGCAATATTTTTAAAATCGGTTTTCATGCACATGTAGAGTATGGATCAGGGTATCTTATTTTTTTTTGCGTTTATTATAGAGGTTTTAAACCAGAGGGGTTTATTCGCCTCTTATGATTTTTTTACGCTGTAGAAAATGTTTTTCGTTTTTGCTGAAACTATTTTTTTGTGAAATTTTGTTCAAAAATGGTTTCTGCAAAAACGAAAAACATTTTCTCTCGCGTAAAAAATTCAGAAGATACCCTGATCCATACTCTACATGTGCACGAAAATCGATTTTGAAAATATCGCTTCATTATTTAATAAAAAAATCAAAAACCAAAAAATGAGGAAATGGATCGCCTTAAGGATGTCCTTTAGAATATCCTACCGAAAATCTTCCACGGATTTCGTCATGAATTTTTCAAGGGATTCTTCATGAACATCTTGTATGGATTATTTCAGAAATTTCTCTATGAACATCACAGACATTTCTCTAGATTATCCTTCAGAAATTCCTGTAGAGATTACTTTAGAAATTTATCTAAGGATTTCATTAAAAACCTTCCACGAACTTTCTCAGAAACTTATCCATGTGTTTTTAGGAAAATTCTTCCGGGGATTCTTTTGGAAAAACTTCCACTGATCCCTTCGGGAAATCCTTCAACGACCTCTTTAGAAAATCAGAAATGCAGAATTCTTTCTCCAAAAATTCCACCAGGGATTCCTAAAAAAAGTCACTCAAGAGATCATTACGAAATTCCTTCAATGTCTACTTCATAAATTATTTATCTAGATTCTTCCATTTGAAATATTTATTAGAAAACCTGCATTCCTTTCAAAATAGCTTCATGCTCTAGAAATTTCCAGGATTCAGAATTCAGGAAGATTCAGAAGATCTTCCTTGGATTCTTTTAGAAATCATTCCAGGAATTTCTTCATAGAATCTTCCAAGGAATTTTGAGAAATTCCTCATTCAATTTTTCCAGTTATTTTTTATGAAAATGCTCTGGGAATTCCTTCAGATATTCCTCTGAGAATTTCTACTACAGATTCTCTATAGATATATCTTCCATAGATTTCCTCAGAAATTTTTGAAAGAGTACCTTCAGACACTCTTAGGATTTCCATCAGATTTTTTTACTGGAGTTTTTTCAGCAATTCTTCCTCGGATTGTTTCTCAATCCTTGCAGCATTTTTTTTTTCAGAAAATCAGGAAATCATAAGGTATTTCCTCATGAACTCCTCCAAGGACTTTTTAATTAATTTCTTCAGGGATTCCTTCAAGGATTCCTGCATAATTGCTTCCAAGGTTCTAGCAGGAAATTCTCCAGAGATTTCTGCACAAAATAATACAAATATATCCAAGTATTTTTTCAGAAATTCTTCTTAAAAATATCCTCCAATAAATAAAAAGAAAATCGCGTATGGTACTGTTCCTTTGAATTCCACTAAGAATTTGCATCCTTTGACAGATACGTATTTCGACCTCAACTGTAAGGTCGTCTTCAGTGTCTTGTACTTGACTCGACTCAGTCGACTCAGTCGAGTCAAGTGCAAGACACTGAAGACGACCTTACAGTTGAGGTCGAAATACGTATCTGTCAAAGGATGCAAATTCTTAGTGGAATTCAAAGGAACAGTACTTAACGCGATTTTCTTTTTATTTACAGATATTCCCCTAACAAGCCCAGGTTAATCATCATTATCCTCCAATGATAATTCCAGATGTTTCTCCCTGTATTGTTCCGGAATTTCATTCAGACGTTTCCCCATAAATATTTCATCGGAATTTGTTTGAGAGCATCTTCAAAAATTTCTCAAGAGATTTTCCTAGAAATATCTAATTTAATATAATCTAGGGATTCCTCCAGGAATTTCTTTGGGAAGTCGTTGTGGATATTTATTCAGGAGTTTCTCCAAAGTTTGAGGAACTCTTCTGTAGGAATACTTTTAGAAATATCATGTGGTATTTAACATGGAATGTCTCCAGGTTTTTGTTCAGTTTTACCTTAAAAAGTCCACCTTTGATTTCTACAGAAATTCCCCTTGGATTCTTACAGATAGTTCTCCAGGTACTCTTTCAGGAATTCCTCCACTGATTTCTACAGGAATTCGGCAAGAGGCTTCTAAGGAAATTCTTTCTGGAATTCATTAAGAAACAATTTTATAAATATTCAGAAATATTTTCAGAGACTTTTTCGTATGGAATACTGAATCTTGAAGTATTTCAGTAGAGATTTCTTCTATGGATTTTTCCAGAATTTTCTATGAAGATTCCTATAAGAAAACCCTACAGAAATCCATGGGGCCGCACCAGCTTGGGAAACCATGAGTAACCAGCTCTGATTTTACCATGGCAGTACTGCTTCTAAACTAATGACGACCTGTAGGTTTTATATTTTGCCTAACACCGGATGTTGGAAAAGGCTTAAGAAAATGCCGATACAAATCATTCTAGGTGACTTGTAGAGTCCATTACAAGTTGATATCAGTACCACTGAAACGGTTGATTTCAGTACCTCCAAACAGGGTTGGAAAATGTCACAGAAATGTCAGGTAATAAATGTCATGACATTTTTGTGTTCCATGATTTGCTGTGCAAATTTCCGTCCTACAACATATACCTTGTTAGTAAGAAATCGTAGATAATCATTTATCACTGGGGTCAGTGAAATTGACTGTTAACCAAATGACGATTTCCACCCCTGCTCCGGAATGATCTTCTGTCAACACTCACACTCAGGGATGGAAAATGTCACGGAATTTCATAAATAAATGTCATGACATCTTTCTATTTACACCGCTTTCGGTGTATATTTCTGTTCTGAAGAAAAATCTAAAAAAAAATCTGAAAAACTGCCTCAAAAAAACTCAATAGAATTGCAGAGGATGTTTTCATAGAAATTTAGAAGTAACCGAAGAAAATTTTCAAAAATGCTACTGAAAAAATACGTTGGATTCCTCAAGGAAAATCGGAAAAAGATTCCAATGGATTTGGCGAAGAAATTTTGATAGAAATTTCCGCAAGCATTAACAAAGAAATATCTGAAAGACTCCCCAATGTAGGGTATTGTACCATTTGGGCAGGTGTACCTATTTTGGGCACTTGCCGCTATAACTAAGTCAATTCCTAACCGATTGATTTGAATTTGTGTACAGAGTTAGATACTGTACGTGCCTAACTCGATACAAAATTTCAAATCAATCGGTTTGAAACTGACTTAGTTATAGCGGCGAGTGCCCAAAATAGGTACACCTGCCCTAATGGTACAAGACCCTATATGCTGAAGAAAATTCGGAAAGCATTTCCAAAAGAATGTTTCGAAGAATTAAACATTAATTTACGAACGTTTGTTAAAGTTAAGCCAAAAAAAAAATCCTAAAAAAAATGCTGAAGGACTCCTCTAAGGAAATACTGAAGACAATGCCATTTTAGGGATTTTTTTTATTCTTCAATCACTTAACCTAATTTACAGCTCTTTTGTCCACTGGGCACTGCGTGAGCAATTCCTAATGGAAACTTACACTTTGTACAGCGCCTAAATGTATTCTTTTCTAAATCTACTTTATCGAACTGGTTGCCTTTGCGCTGCTGTTTCTTTTCTACCCTATCATGGTAGAATACCTACACTTTGTACAGCGCCTAAATGTATTCTTTCTTAATTCAACTATATCGAACTGGTTGCCTTTGCGCTGCTGTCACTTTTCTACCCTATCGTGGTAGAATGATGAGCACGACGGTGTTGATGTGTGGCTTTTGTTTCTTTTCCAGTCCGATTGGGGGTCCATTATGAGTTACCGTTCCCCGATGTCCATGTATCCGGGTCCGTTTGAGCCATAGGCTCAGAAGAGGGTCACTGTCAGCTGCTCTCAGGGGGAAAGAGCAACTGACGAAAGTGCCGGGGCTGGGATCGAACCCATGACCATTTGGGATCGAACGTGTGACCAATTGCGCCACACTGCCTAGTGGTGTTCCACGGAGCTTCAGGGGTGTTCTAGAGAGTTTCAGAGGGTTTCATTGATGTTTCAGGGGTTTCGGGGTTCAAGGAGTTTCAGGAGCGGTTCATGGAATTTCTGGGATGATGCAGGGTGCTCCAGCGGGTTTGAGGTGGTTCCAGGAGCGTTCCGGGGGTTTGAAAGGGGTCACTGGGGCGTTCCAGGGAGTACCAAGGTAGTTCCAGGGGGTTTCATGGACGCTTCAAGATGTTCCAGCGGATGTCAAGAGTTTTTCAAGGCGTTCTAGCGGTATGTTTCATGGGCGTGTCATGGGATTTTCGGGACTTACCAAGGCTTTTCAGCGGGTTCCAAGGGTTTCCAAATGGATTCAGAGGCGTGTTCCAACGGATTTCAGTGGGTCCCAGAGCTGTTCCATGGCCGTTTTAGAGGTTTCGAGAGGTTTCAAAGGCGTTCCATTAGGTTTCAGAGACGTTTCAGAGGAATTCAGAGATTTTAAGGGTTTTCAAGGGCGTTCCATGGAATTTGTGGGGGTTTCAGGAGGTCCCTGTGGTGTTCAAGGATGTTTCAGGGTATCGCAGCATTTCAGGTAATTTCGGGATCATTCCAGCGGTCTTCAAGAGGTTTCTGAAGCGTTCCAGACGATATCAGGGGCTTCCAGGGACGTTTCAGGATGTTCCAGTGTGCTTCAAAGAATTTCAGGGACATTCAAGGGAGTTTCAGGGGTTTCAGTGAGTTTCAGACGATTTCAGCAGTTCCAGAGCTTCCAAAAGCTTACTTTGCCAACTGTTTATTTTGAATTCATGTGCCCGGGAAAGGCAAGGCAAGAAAAACGAAGCTATCCAACAGTAGTGGCACAAAAAACTCCAGTACAGCCTTCGGACACAATCCACTTAGCGCCGTTACTTGCAACACCTAATCGTACGTCCTTAGTCACTTAGTGCAATTGAAAAAAAAGGACCAACTCCAGCAATGGCACACCAGATCGGACAAGCGTCAGTCACGATTCTTCCCATAGGCCTTTTTTCCACTGACTGCTACAACTGCCCGATCCCGAAGTTCGACCGAACAAAACATTTCAATTACATGGGTAAATCATTTCCCTATTGGCGAACAATTAGATAAAATTGCTTAATTACCGAGATAGCAAACGTGAGCACGAATCTGAGCTGCTATGTATGTATGATGTATCAACTCTCGGTACGTTCGAACTGTAGCGGGCGGAAGAACGAAATTGCACGTTCCCGTTTGTTGTTGGTCGATCGCGCATCCGATATGTTCGAACGTCTTTCTGCCAGCCAGCCAGCCAGCACCACCCCCAGCGCTAACAAGCTAAACATGCACTTTCCGGAGGACCTGCCCACCGCAGCAACATCTCACCCAAGCGCGGGCAGCAGCGCCGCCGATTTATTATTATAAATATGAGTGGGTTGAGACAATCCAATCATATGATGTGCAAAACACCCCCTTTTCCACCGTGGAGTTGTCGAGAGCCTGGAAGCTCTCATAAACCAGCAGCCAGCAACCGCAGAAGACAAACCAGGCTGATCATCATCATCTATCAATGGGAGTCGTGTCGAGTGGTTTTTGCTGGGCTAGACTAGGTTTTACCGTTGTTGTTGTTGTCAGGAGGATGAGGATGATGCTCCCGAAACCCGTCAAGAGACGTAGTACCTCCAAAGCTTTGACTGGAAACAGCTGCAAGTCGTGTTTTCAGAAGCCTTGCGCCTACAAGCGCTTCGGGATGTCGCAACGAACATGTAACTCAGACCCACCCACCCATAAACGAACCGGGGAAGGTTTCCAACGGCGATCGCGTCCCACCTGCAAGAGCAAAAGTCGATGAGCGAGCGCGGGATATCTAACGGTAGAATTTCGATTTATGTTACGCCGACGCGCCGCCGCGCAGCCGAGGCGAAGACAACCCGTCTTCTGGTGCGGAGGTGGTTCTGTGGCGGTGCTGATAGGTTACCGAGCAATATTTAATCGGGAAATTTGATCTTAACTGCGGCTTGGTGGGCAAGCAGTTCCCGCTGCTGCTGCCTGCCAGTAATCTTAATGGGATGAGATAACCTCGGACCTTATTCCCAACATTCGCCACGTGAAGGTGGGCACTTGTTCGCAGAAGTGGGAAGACAGGCCGGGAGCTACAACAACACGTTTGGAATGAAAAATCAGCGGGAAATTTTTAATTAGAGATTAATGCGGGAGAAAGGATTCCATCCGTGTGCTGGCGGTGACTAATGAGTACCTTGGGCAAGTTGGGAATTAACCAGTTATGCCGTTATGATATTAAAATTCAAAACAGTATGTTCTAACAATTTGAAGTCTGGTCACTGCAACTGTAAACCGTCAATTTTTTCTTTCTATTGTTTTAGACAGACTGTAAGCCTGGAATTTCAGGGTGTCCATTCAAATACGATGCTCTTTTTTCATTTGCAGTTAGATTTCATTCATTATTCATCATTCACATCTCTCCAGAAGTTTCTTCAGAGATTTTTCCAGAAGGATTCAGTGATGCCTCCAGCAGATCCACCAGGGATTCCTGCAGAAAATTCATCAGGAATGCCTCCAGGAATTTAATCATTGATTTTTTTTAGAATATCTCTCAGGAAGATCTCGACGAATGTACCTTTAGGGAAAACTCAGGGAGTTCCTTCAGAAATTCTTTCAGGAGGATTCAGGGATGCCTCCCAGAGATACATCAGAGATTCATCCAGAGGATCATTCAGGGATTCCAATAGGAGGTCCTTTAGCGATTTGTCTGAGAGTTCCTTGAGGGATTCCTACAGAAGTTCCTCCAGAAATATCTCCAGGGGGTTTTTCAGAGAATCTCATAGGAAAATCCAAGGATACCTCCAGGAGAATTCAGCGATTTCCCCCAGAAGTTTATTAAGATATTCCTACATAAGAGTTTCTTCAAAGATTCTTTCAGGATATCCTCAGGGGATTTCTCGAGAAGTTTCTTTAGGGACTCTTCCAGGGATCGCTCCTAGGATTGTTTCAAATTGTAGATTGGGATGGAGATTTTTCCGGGGGACTCACGGATGCCTCCAGGTGTTACATCAGAGATTTCTCCAGAAGCTCATTCAATAATTCCTATAGGAGTTCCTCCAATAATTTCCTTAGGATTATAATTAGACATATCTTCAGGACATTCTTGATGGGTCTTTCATGGAATTTCTACAAGTGTTCCTCTCCAGGTTTTCCTTCTGGAATTCCTTCAGAAAGATTTCCTTTGGAAGAATCCGCTAAAAATCCTTCAGTGATTTCTACCCAAATTCCTTCGGAAATTCCTCCTTGAACTCCTGCAGAGATTTCCCCTGTACTTTCTTCGAGGATTCCTCATAAAATTCCTTCGGAAATTTTTCCTGGAATTCTTTCGGGGATTCTTCCCAGATTTCCTTCCTTCGAGGATTCATTCTGGAATTTCTTCGCGGTTTCCACGTGGAATTCCTGCGGAGGTTCCTGGGATTACTTCGAGGATTCCTCATGGAACTTCTCCGAGGATTCCTCCTAGACTTCATTAAGCAATTCCTCCTGAGCTTCCTTCGGGAATCCATCCTGGAACTCTTTCTAGAATTTAGCCTGGAATTCCTTTGGGGATTCCTTCAAGAGGTTCCTTCGGGGATTCCTCCTGAAATTCATTCGGGAATTTTTCCTGATATTCTGTCGTGGATTTCTCCTGAAATTCCTTCGGGTTTCCTCCTGGAATTTCTATAATGATTGTTCTTTCGGAGATCCTCCTGGATTTCCTTCAGGGATCTCTCATGGAAGTGCTCAATTTCCTTCTGGAATGTTTCGATGATTTTCCCAAGAATTCCTTCGGTGATTTCTCCTGGAATTCCTCCGTAGAATTCCTTCTGGACTTTCTATGGGGATTCCATTTTGAATTCCATCGGGGTTTCCTCTTGAAAATCCTTCGAGTATTTCGCTAGGAAATCCTTCGGAGATTCCTTCCCTGGAATTCCACCTGTAATTTCTATGGAAATTTCTCCTGGAATTAATTCGGAGATTCCTCCTGGAATTCCTTCGGGGATTCCTCCTGGAATTTCTTTGGAAACTCCTCCTGGATTTCTTTCGGAGTTTGATCTTGGAATTCCTTCAGTGATTCCGCTTCAAAATTCTTCTAAAATTTCACGTGTAATTCTTACGGGGATTCCTCCAAGAATTCTTCTGGAATCCTTTCGGGTATTTCTCTTGGAATTCTTTCGGTGATTCCTCCCTGGGCTTGGATTATATCTTCCAGGAAGCTTTGATTTCAGGCATGTAGTCGATGTGCTTTGCAGTAATGATTGGAATAGCTGAATGTATAATCAATGGCAAACAATTCTGTAAAAATCAGATCTTCAAGTCATCTGATATAGTTATACTGATCATGCTACTGCATAGTATATCGAACATTTGTCGAGGTCATTTATGTGCCAGGAAAATATAATTCCAAGTTGGTGAGAATATTCTAAACTGAGGGAGGGTAATAGGCCCAGTCAGACCCCTGAATGGGCAATGTGGGTTAGTGTATGGGAATGCCATTGAAGGTTTGTAATATTCTCCGAGGCTTTCGAAATCCAACAGGGCGCGTCCCCGGGTTGCGGATAGGGGGAAAAGGGAGATTTTTCGCATTTGTACTGTAGTCAGCCAATGTGATATTATCTCCTATGGTGTTGTAGTGCGAATGAATGATCTCATTCTATGGGAATTCGAACCTTGTAATGTATTGTTAATTCACTCCAATTTTCTAAGCTTGACAAGGTTTTGAAGATAAACATGTGATGAGAGAATTGCCTAATAGGAAAGTCACATCAGCAAAGCTTTTACATATGCAAATACTATCCATGGGGTCATGTCTAGCATTTAATATGTATGGCAATGACTGGTTCTTACCTAGCAGGGGTACTACAAGACCACGCGGACAATTCGATTAAAGGCTTAATTGGGGATAATATATTTTCCAGAACTGAAGGGACATTTTTTCCGGGATGACTGGCGAGTCGGAGAGGGTAGAAGTTTCCGTTTGTTATAATTGACAAAACAAACAATCGGGCGCTTTTTCTTTCTTTGACTTGCTTGGTATTTTGTGGATTATTGTTTTTTTGGTTTTGGAAGCTATGCGATTCACTATTGAGCCTTAAAATTATTTTGCATCTGAATAGCATTGATATTGTCAAGTCTGTACCAACACCCTAGTCCCACACCAAAATACCCTTTTCCTATCCCATGGCGTTTATGTGGTCAGCAAAGACTATTCAGCCATTACCCCTCCTTATCATCGGCTTTGGACTGACTTGCGCTCTCATTGCCCCACCAAATGCTGCAAAATGAAAATGAAAATGAAATGGAATTCTTTCGGTGATTCCTCTGGATATGTTTCGTTGATTCCTCCTACAAATCCTTTGGGGATTCTTTCTCGAATTCACACTAAAATTCTTTTGAGGATTCTTGGTAGAATTTCTTACTGGATTGCTACATACTGATTTTTTTTCGAGATTTCCTCTTGGTATTTCTGCGGGGATTCCTCCTAGAATTATTCCAGGGGTTCATCATGTAATTCCCACGATGATGCCTTCGGGGATTCTTCTTGAAATTCATCCAGTGATTACTTATGGAATTCCTTCGAGGATTTTTCCTGAAGTTTCTTCGAGTATTCCACCTGAATATTTTTTGATGGTTTCCTCCTAGAAACCAGAAACCTGGACTTCTTTCTCGATTTCCTTTGAAAACTCTTTCTGGAATTCCTTTGAGGATTCCTCCTGACTTTTTTCGGGGATTTTTCTTGATATTCCGTCGTGGATTCCTCCTGGAATTCCTTTGGAATTTCCTCTAGGAATTCCTTTGGTGATTTCTCTTAGAATTCTTTCGGAGATTCTTCCTGAAATTCCTTCAGAAATTACTGACATTCGTTTGGGATTTCCTTTTTGAATTTCTTCGGGGATTCCTCCTGGAATTCCTTCGTTGTTACCCCCTGGGATTCCAGCAGGGATTTCTCCTGCAATTTCTTCGGAGACTCGTCCTTGACTTCCTCCGGAAATTCCTACTTAAACTCCATCGGGAATTCCTTAGGAGATTTCTCCTGGAATTTATTCGGAGATTCTTCCTTCAATTCTTTCAGGGAGTCCTTTTGGGATTCCTCCTTAAATTCCTTCGGAGATTCCTCTTGATATTCCATCGGGGATTCTTCTTGTAATTCTTTCGGCAATTCCTTCTCGAGTTCTTTCGGGGATTTCTCCCGGAATTCCTGCAGAGATTCCTCCTGGATATTCTTTGTTGACTCCAAGAAATCCATCTCGAATTCCTTTAGAAATTCCCGCTGGAATTCCTTTGGGGATTGCTTCAGCAATTCCCTTGGAATTCCTGCTTGAATTCATTTGGAGCATTCCCCTGGAATTGCTTTGAAGGATTTCTTCAAAAGTTTCTGCAAGGATCTTTTATGAGAGATTCTTTTATCACCTGATATTGCTGCAGAGATTAGTCCAGAAGTTCCTTCATGAATTCCTCCAGGAGTTTCTTTATGAGATTCCACCCTGAAATTATTCGGGGATTCCTTAGCGTAAATAATGCGACTTTATTATCAAATTTGATTGCTTTTGAAGGTTTTAAGGGGAGCGGACCTGGTGTGGTGGTTAGAACACAAGACTATCACGCCGAGGACCTGGGATCGAATCCCACTCCCGACATACTCACAAAAATGTGGGTTCTTCCTTCGGAAGGGAAGTAAAGCGTGGGTCCCGAGATGAACTAGCCTAGGGTTAAAAATCTCGTTAATAAAGACAAAAAAAAAAAGGTTTTAAGAAAACAAAAATTGTAGCGATATCGATAATTATTGTATTAGCAATGTAGTTATGCAACATGCATACGGGTAATGTCACAATCTAATCACTGGTTGCACTGATGGACCCGAATAGAAATAAAAAAGGTATTCATTCAAACGTAAAGGTTACTGTCATCAACAGTCATTTAAAGTTCAGAATACAAATTCTAGAGCGTAATGACAACTTCTTTGCTTTGCTAATGTTGACATTCTGGTCAAATTTTGGTCACGGTGGTTCACGCCGCCGCTGCCGCCGTCAAAGCTGCCACTGGCGTGACGCCGATGACGCCGCCGCCGCCGGCCAAAAATGGCCTTCACGCCGCCGCCGAGCAATATAGTCGCCGCACAGGTCTACACCGAATAGGTTCACCAAGTCTTCCTTTAGTAAGTGTATGGTCCCCAATAGGACAGAGCCTGCTTCTCAGCGTTTCATGAGTAATTCCACAGTTCTTACCTGATGCTTCCTCTGCCAATGACCAGCACCGAAATAACATTATGAAGACCAAATCTTGTAGAGGAGTTTTAAGAATCGCCATCAAACCTAATCCATTTTATTTTGGTTTTATGATGGTTTTAAGAATCGATTCTAATCAATTTTACTAAAAAATGTTACCTGGGGCAGGAACGAAAATACTCCATGCTCAAAGAAGTGTAGAAAATTTCCTTTACGAAAAGTTCCTAGAGCGACCGGGAATCGAACCCTTAGCATGATCATGTTGAACACCCACGCTTTTACAGTTGTGGCTATAGGGGCCTGCTCATAAAGGTGTGTACATTGTCCGTCCATTCAGCAACAGAAAATCAACGTTCTTCAAGAATAATGCTGTTGAATTATTAGGGGACTATTGGAGGTCCTATAATTTAAGGAATCAACATTATCCAATTTTTCAGGAGACATGACATAAAACCACTTAATTCATCGTTGAACACAACCTCCCAAAAATCCATGGGAATCATCCGGGTTCGCAAAAAAAAACTCTTCGCTAATTACTACCTCCGTCATCAGTGAAAGTTCAATATATTGCTCAAAACTCATTTGCTCACATAAGCAATATGTGTCCCGGAGTACCGCACCACCTCTCACCATCGAGCACACCACATCATGCTCTTATCACAATGTAGCCGTCACCACCAGCAGCAATGCTTTAGCGGTATTCAAAGAGGAAGAGGAGCAGGAGGAACGTCATCTCAATAAATCGCTCACCTCCCCCTGGACAAGGAAGAAGGAGGTGGCCCACCAGAGGCCACTTTCCATTTCAATTACAACCAGATTACGTCGCGCGCGGCGAAACAAAGACGCGTTGCGTTATGTGTGTGCAGCAGCCCAATGCAATGCAATGGGTGGTGTTACGAGACGGGAACCCTTGCCATAAATTAATTTCGCTTTTCGCAACCACCTTCGTTCGTCACATCCCCCCGCGCGTGGTGGTATGATCAGATCATCACATAACTTTCGGGGGGGTTGTGTCGGACAGCCAGCCAGCCAGCCGTTCGTTACTGAACCGATGAAGATATTAATTTTAAGGGGCCAATCTCCTGCGTTCGTTGCCTTGTGTGTGTGTCGGTCGGGTCGGTTAGTTCAGAAAACAAATGGGAGGAAATGTTTTTGGGCGATATGTGAGGCAGAGAGAGAGCCTGAGAGGGTTGAGTCATGTCCTATCGGATGGTAAAATGATCACTTCTGGTTATTTTTTTTTTTTTTTTTTTGCGGAATACGGCAGCCGAGATGACTTGGGAGACAACTTTTTCGCATGGCCTTATCTGTCTGATTCAGGGAGATAATCGTCATTATTTATGGTTCCAGGGAATAGGGAGAAAGTGTATGATTTGAGTTGATGAATGGATATATAATTCAGGGTGTCCACTACCTGAAGGGTGATTTTCTTTGGCGTTGTGGTATGTACGTATGTTGGGTAGGAATGGTTCGAGTATTAAGCTTTTAAATTTTATATTTTTTCGACGTTTCTTGGTTCACTAAGAAGCATGTACCAATCACACGTTCGAATATAAGACATTGCAAAAGGAAATCTTTATGACTTGTCCTCGGCCCAGTGTTCAGTATAACCTTACTGATGGTGACGGGTACGATTCCCGGTCGGTCCATAAACTTTTCGTCAAGGAAATTCTTTTGACCTATTTGGGCATAGAGCATCTTCGTGCCTGCCACATAATACACATGCAAAATGGTAATTGACAGAAAAGCTCTCAGTTAATAACTGTAGAAGTGCTCATAAAACAGCTGAGAAGCAGGCTTGTCCCTGTGAGGACGTTACGCCAATAAGAAGAAGAAGGAGAAGACTTGTCCCCGTACAAGTCTGATGCCCATAACATAAAATAAACAACAAAAGGAAAGATTTTCGTGTCTCCAGATAACTGTTATGTTATATCGTACATCCCATCTCCAGGTTTGAAAATAAATTTAAATTTGGACTCTCCTTATTTGTTTGCCATTTGCGTAGCACGGTGGTGTTTCTTCGAGGCAACGAACTCTACCAAAAGTATGGACCCCACTTGGTGATGTTTTTCTTTATATTGATTTAATTCGCATCTGAATAGACTCCTGCGGTTCTTCTTTCTCCGGCGATTCAGAAGCGAACAATACTCATACCACCAAACTAAAAATCTTTAACCACCCGGATCGTGGGCAGCATCTTCCGTTTCGCCATGCTGTGATGATGACTGGCACACTTCTAACGCTTTATTACACCATATGAGATGGTTTTAACGTGGAACAATTCGTCATTGAAATCATCGTCATCATCAAACATTTGAAAGCAGTTTTTTCGTTCAAAACAAAAGTCTTTGCTATGAAAATATATTCACTGTACTCCACATGAGGAATAGAATGCAGTGAATATATTTTCATGGTCGATGTTTTGATTTGCAGCGAGAAAACTGCTTTTTATTTACCGAAAAATGATGACGAATGCTTGAGCCTTAATTTTCGGGCTTCTTTTGCCTTCATCTGAAATGAAGATTCTGCGTTATCCATCTGGTAACGGTCTCTTGTCTTTATTGAAGCCATCGAGTGGACCCAATAGACATGGTTTCTAAGAATTGTTGTTTACGTGTTCTCACGAATTTGTACGGTTTATAAAAACTATATCGAATATTCGAGATTTTGCTGTTATTTTTGTTCAAAACGAACGTTTAATTTATTCTCCTTTACATTGAGAGTTTCTGTTTCAAATACTTAATTGGCTTCTTAAGATAATTCCATATACTGAATCCACTCGCCAAATTGAGCCGAAATCCAAATTTCCAAGAATTTTGGCGCCCGGGGACCCATTTAAAAATTAATTTGAAGTTTGTACAGCTTTGTCGGCCTCCTTAGTCACGGTTAGTCGTCGACTAAGGAGCTTTTTTTAAAGTCAAAAACCATTTTTTTTAAATTCCCATGTAAAACGGTTAATGTGATTATTATCATCATCCACGTGGCGCATATTTTCAAAAATTTAGGGTGTTTACCGTGTTTACAGTTAACGTCCTAACCGTAATAGATCTACTGTATATGGGATTTGCCATAAGCCGATTCCCACGGCCTCCTCCTCAGGAGACAAATTTTAATAATGCGTTATTTTAGGGTAATTAAAATTGACAAAAAAAAATATAAAATAATTGCTGTCTCGGCAGCCCATTTTGGTGATTGTTTGACAACTGCTGTACGCTCATTTTGGCACCGCACTTTAGATTGGTTTAATTGCAATCGTTTTGAATTTCTTCCCCGCTTATAAGAATTTCAGTAATTTTACAATTGCTCTTCTTCTAAGTTCATTTTCGTAACTTTTTCTACTTATAAACACAGCCACCATGAACATGAATTTAACCATGCAAAAGTCATGCTAATCGGTTTATCCGTTCGTGAGTTTTGTTGTCTGAAAAGGACTTTAAACTCATTTATATATATATACAGCCATTCCATAGAAAATCGATATGTGGATGGTCGTGAAACTTGGTGGGCTTGTAGTTCTTCGGAAATAATTAGACCCGTATTTTTTTATTTCGTCATTAGGGTGACCAATTTTCATATAGGGTGGTCCAAAAAATTAAGGTTTTTCAAAACTAAAATTTTACAAAAAATCGTAACTTTTGAACCAGTTGACCGATTTTAAACTTCTTTTTTTGTTTGAAAGCTATTGAATTGTAGTTTTCAGGAAAAATACGTTAAAGGGGCTTAATTGTAAAGAGTACTATAATATATGCAAATATATTAGTTTTTTCACGTTTTCATGGTCTCGGGACCAAAGAGGTACTCTGGTTTTATATTTTTATCAGAAAATTCAGGAAATTTGGCGTAACATATCAAAAAATCGGAGATGTATGTTTTTTAGTTTTTGAGATATGATTTTTTGAAAATAAAAGGTCAAATTTTCCCATACAAGACACTTTTTTAAATTTGATTATATTTTGATTCCTTATAATATTATGGATACCAAAACCACCAGGAATCACTTTAAAAAGCAATACTATGCATAGTTTTATGAGAATTTGCAATTTCAAGCAATTAGAGTAGCTAGTACTAAAATATATGACTCTATATTCAAAAAATCATATCTCAAAAACAAAACAACATACATTTCTGATTTTTTTATATGTTACGCCAAATTTCCTGAATTTTCTGAAAAAAATATAAAACCAGGGTACCTCTTTGGTCCCGAGACCATGAAAACGTGAAAAAACTAATATATCTGCATATTTTATAGTACTCTTTACATTTTAGCCCCTTTAACGTATCTTTCCTGAAAACTACAATTCAATAGCTTTGGAAGAACCCAACCAGGAATATATCGGGAAAATTTTGAAAATTTGAAAACACAGAATGTTGATTAATTGGCAAATTGAGAGATGAAACTATGAAAAACAAATCGCGTTCTGGTGGAATTTCCCAGCTCACAATTTGATGTTGATTAAGCGCTTCTTTAGCTTGTGCAAATAAGCCTTCCCGGGCAGAAGCGAATAATAACAACATAACACAATGTGTTATTTTGGCAAAATAACCGCATAAAGGAATCTGTTATTTTTATGTTATTAACATAACATATTATGTTATAGACTTGCATGTCATAAGCGGCAAAATAACAAATACCATAACAAAATAATGTTCCTGGCAGACCAATTTAATAACATATTTTGTTCGTTTTAATAACAACGTAATAATAATGAATTTGAAAAATTTGTTAATAACAAATTTTGTACATGAAATGTTATTAATAATAAACTAAAATCAAAACTTGGTATAATGTACAGGTAATACAGTACTGGACAGAATAAAATAGGCATTGATCGATTTCATACAAAATGTTTAAGTTTGGAATCTCTGAATCTTAGCTTCTAGTGCACAGATTGACTTCCAAATTTAACTGGACACTCTTAATAACTTGAAATTTAACTTTTTAAGAAATAAGACTACTCCATGTAAAATTTTTAAAGTTATCGCAATACTCTTATTTCGAGAAAAATAAAAAAAAACATTTTGAAAGAACTCTAGAATTTCCATATTAAGATAACCTACCATGTTCTCCTGCTAAGACAGATTACTTACGAAGCACACTACTTTTCTGAATAATCCGTTTGGGTAAAACAATTGAAAAATCGCAATTTAGCTATTTTATGGAAATGAACGTTTTGCGATATTTTAAAAAGTTTTTTCTCAGAAATATTTTCATTTGTAACGGATCAAATTTCAGATTATTATATATATCCAAACAAAATTTGAGATCGATCGCTACCCAAGAAGCTGGGATTCAACCTCCCAAACAATCAATGCGCACTTTATTTTCTCCAGTTACTGTTACTGTCGAAATTATTATAAAATACTAAGTGGAGATTTTGACTCATTTGCAGTTGGGATGTAATGCCAGAAAAAGGCAGAGAAACTGATGAGTAAATATGCATAAGCTTCCCATCACGGAATGCAGCAAACAACGTAAATCTCGAATGATGCAGTTTCTATATCAAAGTTTGTTATTGCCGTGCTATTGATGATCAAATATTTGCACGTTCTAAATACTAAAATAATAACTAAACATGTTTTCCAACAAAATATATTATTCAGATGCTATTTAATGAACGTATACTAATACCATGATCATAACTAAATGAGATTGTCCAACAAAATATGTTATGGAGAAGCAATGCTTTGATAAGTTAATAATAACAAAACAAGATATAAAAAGAGGTTATGTTATTTCCTAGTTATTAATTTGATATTCTCCTCTGCTCGGGTTCATTTGAACAAAAACTGTACAAAAGAACTGTAATCGTTTGTTCAGCTCTTGAACATCCAATTTCGGTGGTTTTATTCAGCCATAAGTTGATTTAAGATCTCCGTGTGGCTGAATTAAGGTTGTAGAAGTGCTTATATCCAGAATGGGAATAATTAATTATTCTATTTATAGAACAGATAAGGATCAGATGAAGCATTGGAGTGGCGTAATCATCTTCAATTCAGCAATTAATCATCTCTTAAGCAGCACTAACAAAAAAAAACTAAAATACTATCTTGAAATAAATGAAATGATACTATATCATTTGCATATTCCGTGCAGGTTGCTTTTCGATATGGTGGCTTCTGCTGCAGTTCTCAAATCCAGCGTTCGATGACCGGAGAGGACAAAATTCTTTTTCTATGTTTTTCAAAAATAACACTTTTTTACATTCTCCTAGTTTTTTTTTTGAAGTGGTGGTACTGAGTGAAATTCTGTTGTTTTTTCTATATTTACTTCATTTATTGCTAAACCTTCAATATTGAAGATATGCTGAATACAGAAATGTAGAGTAGATGGATAATCTTCTATTGAGTAGCATATTCAGCAAACGATGATAGGCTGTACAAGAGATACATTATACACTCAACAAGCTACTATTCAACTTGATATTTAACTTCCAGATTATTCAGCTATTGATACCATTACCCACCATTGTTCAGCTATGATTCTCACTGCTCAGCTACCATTGTTACTTGGGTTGAACCCACCATTCTGTATTCGTTAGACCGGCACTTTAAACAACTAAGCCACAGAACAGGTAATGGTTCTACAGAATAGAAAGCCAAGCTGACTTCGAGCCCACACCAGCTTGGCTTTCTATTCCGCAGAAACATTACCTGTTCTGTGGTATCGGAAGTCCAACGCCAGAGGCTCGTTATCCTTCATTTGGGACATTTGTGTCATGTTCTGTGGCTTAGTTGGTTAAAGCGCCGGTCTAGTGATTAAGGAGTCGTGGGTTGAAATCCCACCAGCACGCGTTTTTTTTACAATTTCATCTCCTAATTTGCCGAATAATCAATATCAATTTTCAAGTGTTTCCTAGTACGTTTCGACGTATCAGCAAATTGTTACAAGCTTATAAAGGGCAACGTAGACATGTCCAACCAGGAGTCTTTGAAAAAATCCAGGGTGAATCCTTTTAGGTATTCCTGGAGAAATCGTAACAAGAATTTTCGGAAGAATTTTCGGTGAAATACCTGGATGAATCCCTGGGAAATTGTTTGAGGAACGACAGAATTAATCCTTGGAATATCTCTGGAATTACTTGAGGAATACTAGAAAAAAAAATTTGAAAAACCACAAGGGAAATTCCTGGAGGAATCAGTTTTATAACTTCTGGAGCACTTGCAGCAGGCTTACCTAGTGAAATCTTAGCAGATATAAAACCTTGTACACATTTATAAAGGTATTTCATGAATTCTTGATTAAATTTCCAGTAAATGCTGGAGAAATTCTAGGAAGAATTCCTACGATATTGGTTTTAAAATGCTTCAATGTAACGTAACTTCGATATAACGTAACAAAATTGAAAATACAGTCACTTTAAACCGAGGTTATATGCCTCGTTCACACTGGGAAGACTATCTGCAGAAATTCACTTTAAGAATAGAATAAAAAAAAATCAGGAGAAATCCTAAGAAGAATACCGCAAAGAATCTTGGAAAGAATCCCTGAAATAATTTTGGAAATAATTCCGAGAGAAGTTCCTAAAGGATTCTAAGAAGGAATCCCTCAAGGAAACCATGGAATTTCGGTAGAAATTCCTGATATATTCTCGTGAAATATCGCCGAAGAAATTCCTGAAAGATTCCTGGATGGAATCCCTGAAAGAATTGCGGGATGAATCACCACAATGCTAAAATAAAACCTGGAAGGAATATCTGAAGGAATCCCTGGAAGAATCCGTGCAAAATTATGTGCAAAAAATGGTGGAATACGTGCCTGCTGGAATCCTCTAATGAACCCTTGAAATAATCCGGGAGGAATCCACGGGGAAATTGTTAGAGGAATACCTGAAAAAATATCGAGAGTAAACCTTTTGGAAATATCGGGATGAATACCGAAAGGAAGTTTCAAAAGAAAAAGCAGGGAGAAATCCTTGCTGGAATCTCGGGGAAAATATCTGGAAGAACCCAGGGAGGAATCCTTGGGAGACTTGCAGGAGGAATTCCGGAAAAAATCTCGAGAGAAATCATTTTTTGAATATTAAGACGAATCCTTCTTTGAGAGGGTTCGAAAAGTAGGTAGAGTTTTTTAATCCAATTTCCGTCTAACTAAGCATCGACAAACAATGATCGAATTTATTCTTGCACCTCACCTAATGTCTCATGGCTAATTTGGTAGCAATAACTAATTTACATATTAGCTTCCATATCATAGACTAAAATATTGTGAAAAAAACTAGATTTTCCTTAAAATACTATGATTGAATAATTGTCCCTCGAATTCTGTTTCCGTCTATTTCCGGCACAACTTGAATTCAATTCCTGTTACACTTTCTATGTGACACTATGGTACATGGGATGGCCAAAAATTATGATTTGACCGTAGGTGTTTATTCGAAAAGTCGTTCAAATTCTTCGCAATCCAAATCAAATTATGTTCAAAAGTGCTTTTGAGCAGAAAGCTTTTGAATTTAGATGGATACAGTTTTGGAATAACGACCAAAATATTTCAATTAATATTTTGCCCACCAGAGCATAGAACGCCATCACAGTGCAACGAAGACATCTTTCTCTGTGTTTCTGATGTTCAGTATGCAGAAAATCCACGCACACATTTGCTTGCATCCTCCCTAGATGAAGACAACTTGTTGTTTTCACTTTACCGACGGGAAAAAAAATGATTTATTCAGCATTTTTCAGCAGTGCAATCCAACTTTTAAGTGCCACAGAGGTTTTGTGTGGTGTGAACTGAATGTTGGTCCAACTAGTGAATCTGGCGAATTGAGAATTGAACGGTGATGAAGAACAATTTGGCCAGCTGCTGCTTTGGTGTGGTTGTCTTCGTCGTACGCAAAGCTAGAAAAATGTTAAGTTCTTCTTCTTCTTCTTCATGGGTCTACGTCCCCACTGGGACCTGCCACGCTTCAACTTAGTGTTCTTTGAGCACTTCCACAGTTATTAATTGAAGGGCTTTCTTTGCCTGACATTGCATGAATTTTTATATTGTGAAGCAAGGACAATGATACACTATGCCCAGGGAGTCGAGAAAATTTTCCCGACTGGAACGGGAATCGAATCCGCCGTCTCTGGATTGGCGATCCATAGCCTAACAGGAGAAAAAAAATTAAGTCTCGTAAGTAAATTTTCGAGTGCCATAGGGGCCGGTTATTGATAGTCTACATTTTTGCTTCCATCTGATGAGCCATTGGCAAAGGTAAGTTGGTATATCTGTAATTATTGGCTTTTTCCCGTCTGATATGACGGGAATTAGCGCAGATGATGAAGTAGATTTCTAGCCTACAAGATCCAAACGAATCCCGCCCGGAGGAATTCCATGAAGAATCGTATAGAACATAAAAAATAGAACACCAACACTTACACACTGAAGATGTCTGGTAAGTTCCAAGCAGTTGTCTCATTGGTTCCTTGTGTAAGTGATCTAACGATTCTGAAGCTGCATCTACGAGCGGTTAACCAAGCTCAAACCTATTAAAACTCAATTACGTTTGTCCGTTTCCTTCTCCGCGTGAAACAATGACCTAGAAATCGTAAAATTTAACCTCGCACACCGGAGTGTGTGCCTCCAGCCCAACAGCGTCTATAATTTAAACAAGTCAGCTGGTTGTTGCCTGTTGTTGCCAAAACTACCACTCGGACCAGGCCGTGCGAATTTTGTGCGCGGATTTCCGAAAAACGATAAGAGCCGCACAGAAAACAATCAGCGATTAGACCCCCGGTCGCCGCCGGGGCTGTGAGCTGTGGTGGTGCGTTGTTTGCTAAATCGTTTCCACGAAAACAGGTTGATCTCCCCGGCTCCGTGACGTTGAGTTCAAGTCGGAATTGCCACGGCGAAAATTAATCAAACTATCGGAACTAACGAATGAGCGTATGTACCTAGTTGGAAATCGGAAATTGCGAAAAGAACTAACCGACAGGGAAAGAAATCCAACTTCAATCGGGAGTCATTTATCATTCGACTCCGTCCGCGTCAGTTGTTCGTGACTAATTTCCTCAGCTCCACTAACTCGCCGGCCATGCAAGTGGGTCACCGAAAAGCACATGAGTTTGGGGGTTGTGTTCTGTTGAGTTGAGCGCGCAGACTTCGGGAATGGAGGTCACACTGAATGTTCCAACTGGAATCCAGCCGCGGAGCGGAGAGAGATCAGATTACAGTTAAACTGTGGTGACGGAGCTTGTTTGTGTGGCTGTTGTCGCCGATTGACTGAGGTTTCGGAAATGCATAGAATGGGACCTGATTGAATGAAAGCGCTCTGGGACCCTGGCGCAAGCGATCATTAGGCAGTCACTGCCGCAACCGCCCGCGTCGAATCGAGACAAATTGATGGTTGGTTGTTGTGGATGTTGTTGTTGGGGATAATTTACTAAACGATTTCAATGCAGATCGCTTGAATGACGCGATGGGAAGTGTGAAATTTGATGATGTTTCGATGGATACATTGGATGCCATTCACCGAAGAGAGCAGATCGTAAACGACCATCGCGATGGGTTTATTGACGGCTGATTGCGCTCTAAACGTTGACACGTGGACGTTGCACGAGGTGGTAAAAGACGCTTAAATGGTGATTTGTTTGCATGGCATCTTAAGGAATTGTTTTTGGATATGTTGTTTCTGTTCGATGTTTATTCTGTTTTATGGGCATATTAGTGAAGTTGTTTGGAGTTTTTCATTTCTCTTTTTAATTATTTGGTTTCTTCTATTTATTTTCTTCTGGTTTTAAATTGAGCTCAAAAGTGGATCACGTTTTGTTTTCTCTGCTTCCACAGCCTTTCGTACCAATTTCTAAAAATCCAACAGTTACAATCAAACTTTATTTCAATAATTAATTATTTCTTTTATTTCTACTTTCAGGTAAGCAAAACATTCATTTGGTTGTAAATCGAGAAATGACGATGATTCGTAACGTGAGTATTGTCTTTACAAAATAATTCTACAAGCACTTGGGATATCAAGTCAAGCGCATCATTTTCTGAAATACTATAATTCTTTTATGTGTTGATACATCTTCAAACGTCAAACAACGTCGAAAAGTTCAGAGTTATCGAATTCCTTAGCTTGTCTTTACCTACCCAAAAAAATTAAGCAATTTTACTAGAATCGCGCTAAGTTCATGTATAATAGCAACTTATTAAGGAATCATTGAATAATCATGAATCCCTTGAACATTCTTGGAGAATTAGACGGGTAGGGGTTCCTAAGAACTTACGGAACGTTATTTTCTCGCATGTACTATCTGGTTGGATATTTTCCACTGATATAATTTAATTATCAGACTACTTTTGGTCAGGAACGTCTTTGTGGAAAACATCAGGACTGCATCTTTTATTGGCCACGTAAATTCCAAGAGATATCTGTAGCAATTCCGGGGAGAACTGTGTGTAGAATATTCAATTAAACCACATATCGTAAATCATTGTGTGGGTAAAATCGTATATTGAAATAAATTGAATCTGAATTGTATAACTAATGTATATTTGTTGACATTGATTGTTTAAAATTGCATTGATAAAAATAATGATTTTTACACGTTATGTAAACTTCAGTTTAGTCATGTAAACTTAATGTTATGATGGTTTACATGATATATCATGTAAATTTGTGTTATATGTCATGTTAACACACAGAGTCATGCTGAATTACATGACATGTAATCGAAGTTTACATGATATTTTATGACTTTTACATGATATGGTATGTAAACTTCTTTGATATCTCACGCTCCAATCATGTGCATCATGTTCAGAGATTAAAATTTTCATTTTCAATGAATGAAATTCAACGTGAATTTCGAAAATTCTCAACTGGGGGATCAAAATAAATTTCATTTTGGTGAATGAATTTTTTCACCTATTCATTCATTTTTCTGTCACTGACAATTTTCACTGAGAAATAAAACTGGACCGTAACTCCCGATTATACTTCCAATCACCACAAAACTTGTGTATAATAGTTAATTAGAACAATAATTATGTTCTCTATTTGTCCATTAAGTCGGATTGTGCGTCTTTTAGCAGAAATTGGACATTTTACGACGTGCGAAAAAATATTCGTGACAGAGAATTGAATGAAAAAAGGGAGGCATTCAGCTGACAATGAATGTGGCCAAACACGAATGAAAAAATGAGAATGTCAATCTTCACTTTCAATCTTCGATTTTTTTACTCTCTGATCATGTTACAGAAATTTACACTCTTTTTTCGATCTGTGTGTAATTCATGCCAAATTTCGATTTTGTTTCACATAGTCGTCTCAGATCATACAAGCTGCTAGATACAATAGGAGAGAGTCATGAAAATCATTCATTCAGAGTAGCAAACTGCGAGTATAACGTCGTACATGTTGTTACATTGAATTGGGATAATCGTCCCTTTGCATCATGTATGTATCTGCTAAATCCCGGTGCCTTCTTAGAGGTATGATGAAAATCGGTTCATTCGTATACAACTATAAGAATGTGGTATAATGATAGTTTTCGAAACACTTGAGTCGTATACGAAGCGAACAGTGAATCGTAACAGTCATAATGTACTTTAAAGTCGCATTTCGTCGTTGGCGCACTTTTATTAGTCGAATCTTAATCTCTGGAATCGTGAATGGTTTTGTTTTAAATTTTGTATTGTGCAGGAAGAAAAAGTTTGAATTCATCACAAAAGTGGGTTTTTATTGTGGCATTTCAATTGTAGAAGCCACAACTTCAAAGAAGAAACACTAAAGCAATACTGGGAGAAAGCTCTGTAGTAATCCCGGGAATATCCCCGCAAGAACCTTCAGTGGAATGCTCACATGAACCCTGGGAGAACCCCGGAATGAATTGTTTAAGAAATCATTGGTGGAATTCTGAATTCCGGCAAACTCACTGAAGACATTCCTGTGCGTATATGTAGGGATATTTCGGAAGGTATTCCTGTAAGCATGCCGAGAGTAATTCTGGGAGAAATCCGGAGAAGAATCTTTGGAGGAGTCCTTGGTATAACTACCTATCTGGGTATAACTTGATATATGAAAAAGACAATTACACCGTCTTCGGCCAGAGGCCGCACAGACTGAACAATACTAACATTAGACAATGGACAACACATATAACACCCAGTGGCCCAGTGGAGAATTTGTCGTTTGACGAAAAGTTTTCCCCGACTGGAGCGGGAATCGAACCCGCACTCCGAGGCTTACGAGACACCTAAACGACCGACGCCGCTAGCCGCTCGGCCACGAAGCCCACAAAAATATAACTTGGTATCTGGGAGAAAACCAGATAGGGAGAATATCTGAAGGAATTCCGACAGGAAAACTATATAAGATATATTGAAAACGTTATTTTAACCTCTACCTGGTGGGTTGATTTACCACCGTTAATAGTAAATATAAATACCTAGACAACTTTTGGTCAGAGGGACATCTTTGCCAAAAAAAAACACCAAAAATATATTTTTTCGTTGGTCAACACTACAAGCACAATAAGTGAATTTCAATTCGAATCCGCTCATAAAACTCAGTAATAAGTAAACTATACAGCGTCACCTAGCGATCCATTTTGAAATAACTTCTCCGAACTACCTATCTAAATCTAAAAATATTAGTTTCCAAAGTACTGTCTTGTAAATATGATGCTAGCATTAGCATTAGCATTAGCATTAAGCGAGTCGCACAAATTCGTAGGTGGTACAGTCCTAGACCGCTGTTATGAGGGTTGCCTCCTTCCCGTCCGAACCAAAGCAAAAAGATTTGGGACTAATCTCTGACTCTTAGACAAGACTGACGCAATCCTCCAATGGTCGAGCACTGTCCTGGCCACGTCCTTGCGACTGCTGAGGGATGGGAAAGGATGGTTAGTTTTGGACACCTATGAAAAATGTAGACAACTCTACGATCTCTCAGGCCTAGGTGTCACGGAAATTTGGGTATTGTTAGTGGAAGGGTAAACTCCAAAGGATACGCTTGGTCAACGTTCAGGCGCACCATTGATAAACTGCTTCATATCAGTTGTTTGCCCAATTCATCCTGGTTTCCTCGTCATGTTGATGGCATTTGGTTGAATTACTATATTCTTCGATTGAAAATCTGAAATATAAAATAATATTAACATCGTGCGTCAAATAAGGTACATATTAGTGATACTCTCGCCACAGTAAAGGGTGAGTCGTTAATTATTGTGCCACCCTACTTTCAACTAATTCGCAAATTGTCTACAGTTAACGAAATGAAACCAATTTTTTACAGTACTTTATTATATGTATGTATTTCAACTTGTTGGTATAGGTTCAAATTAAGGATGCGTTTTAGTGAAATTCACGACATTTTCAATAAACGCCCTCCATGTGGACATGTTCAGGCTCCACTTGAAACAAATAATTGAAGCTCTCTGGCTTATGTTTCACTGACAGCCGTTCCTGAAGCCTATTGACGAACATTAAGATGATCCGATAATGTATAATCATTAATTGTTCCAAGGCGCGATACCATGATTTTTGATTTTAGCATGTAATTGTACAACATCTTTTTTAGAACTGATAACTAAATTTATTCTATATCGACCGGAATCTCACTGATAACTGCTCAATTCATTATATGTAAACGTCTATTATAAGGAGAAACTGTGCAGAATTTGGTTGATTTTGGTGAAGTAGGAAAAAAGTTACGTTAGTTTGAAAGTGGCACAATAATTATCGACTCATCCTTTAATATATTTTTACAATATAATTCGTATTATACGATAAATTTATCTGAGTCCTGCTGAAACAAAATGATAATTAGGAGTAACATTGAAACACAAATACTACATAAGCACAAAAAGTACATAAGCTTTGATCTTGGAATATTTATAAATACTATAAATATCAAGATCAAAATTGGATTTGGTAGATCTTACACCGCAACGCACCGTTCTAAGGTGATCTACCCACGTTACGGGTCTTGTAAATATGATGCTTTGCGGATATAGGAAAATCACATACTGCAAATTCTCGTGCATGAAGCCACTGCAGTACATATAACATGAATTGGTTTTATAAAATAACAAATCACTTCGCTGCATACAATAAAACAGACTCTCGCTAAATCCGGAAAATCACTAATGATCAAAACACAAAACCCCAATCTATCATCAATTGCAGGAACAATTCACGCCCAATAAAATCTGGACAAAACAAGCTCCAAGATTGCTGCCATAAACCTACCGTACCTTTCGAATCGTATCCTATCCTAAGATACCGACCATGTAACTACAAATCATAAACCAATTTTGGTAGTGAAATTATACATCTTTATCTCGCATAATCTGCATGAGCAAGCACTTGCTTTCCACCTCGGCGAGCTCGCCCGATCACAAAACAAACAAAGCCAACTTCCCATAAAAAGATTGCTGGTACCTCAAGCCGCTGGCCGTCGCGTCAGTGAAAGGTGAATGTGAATAGAGGATCTCCGCCCGTCGCCGTAGTCAAACGAGGTCCATAATTAACTAACTCCCATTCCCGTTGGTTGCGGCTTCCTAAATCGCGATAAAACCCTTACCCGTTTGATCCGTTCGCTCTCGGCCACGTCCAACAGGTGTTCCGAAGGTGAACCCGGGTCACGTCCCATCCCATGTCCGATGACCGTCCGTGTCGCGTCGCCTCAGCTCAACGATCATATTTGCATGCTGCATAATCTCCAAGGCGAATCTAATTCATCAGAGTCACACAAGCATGGCGAACAGGAGAACGGACAGGACAGGTTTCCCTTTCGATGGAATCTCGGCTTGGCATCACCACCGCGGAATGACGGTGATGATGCAGTCAGATGACCGCAAGGGACCGCCGTCGTTGGGATATTACATCAGCTTGCATCGCGTCCGTTGCCTCTTATCGCAATCGACAATAACGTTGGCTAGGCAAATTACCCGAAACTGACCACACCGAGAAGTGCTGTAGCAGCTTGCAGCAGTAATCGCAATCAGTCACGCTGAGCTTCGCTGCCTACGTTTGACGACGACGGAGTTGCTTCCATCCATCTAGCTAGCATTACTAGCTATTGGTCGCTGGGTTGGAGGAGTTTTGATTGTGATAAGCTGCGAAACTTCATAGGCGTAGTGATAATTTGATTGTAATGTTGTAAGGTTCATCTAAAAAGTATTTTTTCTTTCACAATTTCAAGCTGCAACGTATCCCAAGTAACATTTTTAAATTAAATTGGCGAGGAGCTTAAGACTATTGCATAAGTTTAAGTTAGGTGTCTTCATTATAGAGTTTTTCAGCCCGAAGATAGTTCATCACAAGAATGAACGGGCTTGATAGTAGACCACCGAGAGACTACCGCTTTTGATTCGTATGCAGAAGGTCCTGAGTTCAGTCCCTGGCTTTTGTTTTTATCAATTTTCAATTGATGGAAATAGCTTCGGAACTGTCAAAACATCGTAGAGTGAGGGAGAGATAAGGCTATAAGAAGGTAGGGTTCAGAAGCACGGTCTCCTAACAATCTCTGGTGAAATTCTTTCCCGAAAAACTTGGAGAAATTGTAAGAGAAATTCCTGGATAAATCCGTAGAGGAATCTCTAAAGGGTACCTGAGACAATGTCTGGAGGAATTACTGATGGAATCCTTAAAGAAGTTCACGAAGAAGGAAAACTCTGGAAACCCTGGCAACATTCCTGGCAACCGAACCAAAGACCCAATATATAGTTCTTAGTTTACTTAAACACTTTTCCACGATCTCGAACCAAAAACCCAACTATCAGCTACTTTCTAGCTTGTTGAATAACTTTGCCGAAGACGCTGTCATTCTATCTTAGGTTTTGAATATTTTCGACACTGGCACCGCCTAGCGGACGAGTCTCGCACTAAAGTCACCGTAGCCAGATTGTTCTTTACCTGATGAACATTTATTGCTGATTTTTCGGGATAACTTGTTTGACACTATGTGCTACCAAGCAACATATTTATCCTTCGAGCGATCGCGCTGTTGTATTTCATACAAAACGTTGAAAAAATCTCGACTTTTGTACTTAGCATTAGCGTGGTACTGGCGGTGGTGACCAACCGCACGAGTAACGGAACCTGTTGATTTGTATATCGAGTGAGTTTGTGTTATGTAAATTTGTATGTTTAATGTTAATTTGTGCCAATTTTAATAAAACCTTTAGGCCCTGAAGATGGTCCAATAGCCGGACCGAAACGTCGGCGATGATATGTAATTAATCAACGCAATTTGTTAGACTGCAAGCCGAAATTTTTCCGAAAAACCAAACATCATCCAGTCGAAACTTGTAATCAGTTAATAAAAAGTTACACGGGCCGACGTGAAGAACATTTCAATATTTTTAAGTAATTATAAGAAAAATATTGTTTAATTTTATATGTCTAATATTGCTGTTTTTTTTTTTAATAATATGGAAAGATCTCACCGACAATTTCAAGTTAGACTAGTGAGGCTAAGAAGTGAAGAAAAATTATATAGAGAGTCCTTAACACCCCCATAGCTACACCATTGCTTAAATCTCCCAAAGTCGGTTCCGCATAGTACTTTCTCTGTTAGGGGTTCCTCCGACGACGACCGTCGATGCGATGTGACGGTCCCGGATCGCGTCGCGCGTCGGTGGGCAGTTTCGATTTCATGCTCATTGTTTTCGCGTGTTTCTCGAGGGAGAAACTCCCGGGCAAAACTCATTGATTACTGCCGCCCTCATCGCATTGCACTGTAGCCCGAATCGTCAGATTAGCGGAAAAAAAAGTTTTTTTTTTCAGGATAGATGGTTTTTTATTCCTCAATCACTTAACCTAATTTACAGCTCTTTTGTCCACTAGGGCACTGCGTGAGCGATTCCAATTGGAAGCTATACTTACACTTTGTACAGCGCCTAAATGTATTCTATTCTAATTCTACTATATCGAACTGATTGCTTCTAGATGTTCGTTATTACTCTATTTTTATAAAATGTTCAGGATTTTCTTCGTGTTTCTTCAAATCTCTTTTGAGTTTGATTTTGAGCTCAAACAAACACCTCAGAACCACCAGATCAGCTAAAACAACAGATATTTCCTTGGAATTGGAATATCCTTAGTGTTCAAGTGCTATTGAGTGATCCTCTTTTTTTGCAGTATGACGCCTGCTACGTCAGAACTCAGAATACAGGGAAAGAATTAAAATTGATGATGTATTTGCTCGCTCATTGTAGAACTGATGGCGCGTGCCTCTGGAGCCTCTACAGTAGTTGCTGCACAGGTTCTGTTTGACATGACGTGATGTTATGCCGATGTGTGAGATATACTGTCGAAAAAAAAATGTGAAATTCAAATAAAACATATGCATAAGAGATCGGCTAAAATTTGAGTTTTCTTCGCGGCTGTTTTCTTTTCAAAAACGTAAAAAGTATAACTTCAAGACACTTCGCAAAGGTAATTCGACTAAATGTGAACAACTTGGACCACTGTGCTCGAAACAGCTGGAGATGTACCCATAAAAATCTCAAGGGGAGGAATCACCTCTCCGCTCGTTAGGGTGGTGTGTAATTTCTGCCATTGGGCCTGAACGGACGATAATCACAGTTTGGTGGTTTTAGTTTTTCTTTCCACTGCGGACCCATACTTAGGCAATTAATTAAATGCGCTTAGATTCATCAGCCAGCCGTGTCTAATGTTTGCGTTCGGCTCGTCCGATAAATTGACGCCCATTAGAAAGCATCGCTGAATTGCAGTCATTCAGCGCAAATGGGGAAGTCATTTCGTATTACGACCCACAAGTATACGGTCCTACTGCGGTGGTGGTCCCCGCATTTTTTTCTCGGAACTAACCACGAAACACAATCCAACGGATTCACAGGAAATCTTAAATTTCGACGCCCGCTTTGATGGACGACGACGACGATGTGGGGTCTCAAGTACCATCGAATTAATTTGCGCGACTCGCACTCGAATTATGCGGTACACTTCGACTTCCCGCACGCCTGCGGATTGTTTTTTTTTTCTCTCTCGAGTAAATTGCGACGGGCAGTGTCAGTGTCCGCCCTGGAGCGGTTCATGACTTCAATTTGCAGCGAGTCAAGTTCACTTTCGCCGTCAGCTGCTCTGCTGCTGGCTGGAAATTTGCGCATTCCGAAAAATTGGAACAAGTGCACGGTCGGCCCCTCATTAACACAACCACCCGGCACGTAGCGAGCGTAGCGGAGTTGTTTTCGTGCTTGTGCATACAAAATGAGGAGAAGGTTTTGCCTCAACCAAACGAGAGATGAGATGAAGCGGGGTGATTTGCCAATAGCTCAATCTGTGGTCACTGACGACCGCAACGGTCGCGTCGTCGTACAGAGAACTGTGAGATCGGTTTTTTCTTCTACGCTTGTGGAGTGTTGAGTCCACTTGAGTGTTGTTATGCAAATTGTGCAAATCTAATCAAAAAATGCAGATTGAATTGCGAAAGGGTTCGCTGTTGGGTGGTAATGATGATATCTATCATCACGATTGAGCGATAAATCGCGATAAATGGGCGGGTGACGTGAGTGATGGTACTCGATGCAATTGGATGAGTGAGTGGTTGAGGAGAGTGTGATTGATTTGTAAAACTACACCTGTTCAAATAACGTTGACGATCATCCTTTAGAAAAACGAATGTTTTGAATTATTCTCATTAATCCTAGACGATTGCGCCGAAGCACCGCGCTACTCGGAACATCTTGGCGGTATTCCACAAACACATTCTCCTTCATATTCTTGTCATATTTTGGCGATCTTACTGAATATTCAATAATAGTGCAGGATTTTTCCAAGAATTTTTCTATAAATATCTCCATAGAAAATTTTCCACGGATTTCTTCAAAAATTTCCAGTTCTTTAGAAATTACTCCAGAGTATCCTTAAAAAATTCTAGAGGAATTTCTCCAAGAACTCTTCAAGAATACTTTTCATGCTATAGGAATTCTTTCAAGGATTATATCAGAAATTTCACCAGGGTTTCTTTCTAAGAAAACATCCACGGATTCCAGACTTTCTTACATCGATTTTTTTTTTCAAAAAAAGGGTTTAGAATTCGTCGAGAAGTTTCTTTGAAAATGCTTCCAATATTTCTTCAGAAATGTGGTTAGGGATGCTCTGGCATACAGGTTTTTTTTTATGCGGTTTTGATTTACGCGGCCGCGTAAATGAAATGAATTGAATTCGTCGAGAAATGGTGAGACTTTTTTACGCGGTTTTCCGAAATTTGAGTTTTTTTTTACGCGGTACGTATCCCCCGCTTAAAAAAAAACCTGACTGTATTTCATTGAAAAGTTTTATGTCAATTTACGTATGACATTCTTGGAATCGATGTTCTTGGTGACTTCTTTATATTTCCCTCGGCAATGTCTTATTTTTGAGGCTTTGAATTGCCTATCCCATGTCAAATAATTCGATTCTTGATCTTACTGAATAGGGATTTTTTTTAGGAATTCTTCTATTCCCATGAAAATTCCCAACGGATTTCTTCAAAACAATATCTTCAGAAACCTCTTCAGAATTTCCTTTAGAGAATTTTCGAGAAGAATCTTCAGAAATTTTATCAAGAATTTTTCAAGAAAACCTTTCATGCTTAAGAAATTCTTTTATGGAATATTTCAGAAATTTTACCGGCTTTTTTCAGAAAACCATTTAGGGATTCCAAACAGAACTTACATTCATTTTTTTTAATCAAGAGCTCAGAATTCTCCTAGAAATTTCAAAATGTGTGTATGGGTTGTCACTCTTAACAAAAAAATAACTCCAGGAATTCCTTTAAAAAGTAATCTAAGGATTTTCATAGGTTTTTTTTTTTAAGAAAACCCTTCAGGAATTTCTTAAGAACTTTCTCCAGACTAAAGAAATAATGCGTACGGATATTTTTTTTATGAAATATCTCTTCTTCCTTCTAGAGATTTCATAAGAAATTTCTTCAGGATTCTGTTGAAAATTGTTGAATGAGTGTCTCCAGGAATTCCTCCAGAAATTCGTTCATGATTTATTTTTCAGTAATTCCAACAGAGATTCTGCAGAATTTTATACTGAGATTCCTTCAGCAGTTCCTCCAAGTATTACTCCATGTATTTTGCCAGAAATTCCTACCGGATGTCTTCCAAATATACCCTTTTGAAAATTTGCTCGGATTCGTTAAGAAATACTAAAATTTCTTCAGAAATAATTCTTAGATTTTTTACCGAAATTCTCTTTGATTTTCTTTTTATTATATGTTTCTAGGATTCCTCACAGAAGTTAACGTGTTTCTCCAGACGTTCTTGCGGGAATTCTTTTCAAAATACGTGCACGAATTCCTCCGGGAATATTTAAGAATATCCTCCATGAATTTTGGTAAGGCGTTTCATCAGGAACTTTATATAAATGCATACGTATGACCGCGCGTGACTTGCGAACCGAACGTCCGATTTTAGGGTTATGAGGCATCTTAGGGTTATGAGGCAAAAAAAAAAGATAAAAATGAGCTTTAAAAAAACGATTTTCAAACATTTTACATGGAGACTGGGAACGTAGAAGACGCAATGGGCAATACAAAATTTGCCTGGGACAGCTAATTTTATACTTAAGGCGAAACTGGAAGCATTTTCTCATTTTTTCGGTTTTTGATTTTTAATTAAATAACGAAGCAATATTTTCAAAATCGGTTTTCGTGCACATGTAGAGTATGGATCAAGGTATCTTCTGAATTTTTTTGAGGTGGAAAATGTTTTCCATTTTTGCAGACACCATTTTTTCGTGAAATTTTGTTCAAAAATGGTTTCTGCAAAAACGAAAAACATTTTCCACTACAATAAAAATTCAGAAGATACCTTGATCCATACTCTACATGTGCACGAGAACCGTTTTTGAAAATATTGCTTCGTTATTTAATAAAAAATCAAAAACCAAAAAGTGAGGAAATGCTTCCAGTTTCGCCTTAAGAGCCAGTTCGCGAGAGCCGCAACCCCTTCTTGTATCGATGTGCTCCGATTGAGCTGAAATTTTCAGGGTATGGTTTTCCATATAAAAGATGATATCTGGCCGATTTTCAGATTTTTCCGTTAGGGGGAAGTGGGGTAAAATAGCCCTCAAAAATTTCATGTCTAAAATAGGTAGAATCACTAAAATCGCAATAACTTCCGCAAAAGTTAACGGATGAAATTTTGCATGGACACTATTCCTACGGCACTTCCATTCAAGCGTTGGATATTCTTTGATATTTAATTTGAAGAAATGGGTTATTTTCATAATTTTTTTGACGATTTTCAGGGCGCCTGTTTTTGTACCAACAGAACTAGGATGAAAAACTGAGTACTACGTTTTGAAGGATTACTCAAGAGCTTTCATTTGATATGTGACCCAGATGCGCCAACTTAAAAACTTTCGAAAAAAATTTTTTTTTCTCGGGGTATGCATTTTACCCCATATTTTTAGCTGTCTAAAAAGAAGTGTTGCCGCAAATTATGACAACGTTATTTAACTTTCAAGGATTTTCCTTCAATAATAATTCAACAGAAAAATGATGACTAAGAAATGCAATTATTGGATTTTTTTTATTTGGGGAAAGTGGGGTAAAACGAACTAATTCAACCTCCTTTCGAAATAACGTTGCTACGATGTTCTCTGATCGGACTCGAATTTTCAGAGTTCGTTATTCTATTCAAGAATAGATGCTCTATCACATTTTTTTTTCTTGAGAGGATAACGGGGTAAAACAATTCTCAGAAAAAAAAGATTGAAAATAATCAAAATTTCAAAACCTACAAATGCTTTGGTAGAAATTGGCGAAATTTCATGAAATTAGAAGAAATTTCTTATTTTTTTTTATTTTATCTGTATTAACGAGATTTTTAGCCCTTGGCTAGTTCATTTCGGGACCCACGCTTTACTTCCCTTTCGAAGGAAGAACTCACATTTTGCGAGTTTGTCGGGAGTGGGATTCGATCCCAGGTCCTCGGCGTGATAGTCAAGTGTTCTAACCATCACACCAGGTCGGCTCCACAAATTTCTTAATTTTTATTGCTTATTCAAATGAGCAAGTTTGACAACATTTTGACGACGAGAAATGTCACAGATTAGCACGTGGTGTGTGATTCACCGGATTCTTTCTCGATTTTTCTTTTGACATGCATCTCCGGTTCAATTGGTTCTCGTCGCGGTTCTTGCGAACTGGCTCTTAATTCTTATAAGAATTCGAACAAGGTTTTTTTTTCTGGCATTCCTCCAGAAAATTCTTCAGCAACTCCTTCTAGAATTCCTTCAGGCATTTTCCTAAGATTCTTTCAGATATTTATTCAAAAATTGTTTTTAAAATAACATCTCCAAGGATTTCAACAGAAGTTGGACAGAAGATTTATTAAAAAATACTTTAAGGATTCCCTAAAATTCTTCCACGGATTCCTTCTTCACTGAAATTTCTTCAGGATTTTCTTCGGAAATATTTCCTGAGACTCCTTCAGTAGTTTAAGGATTTCATTATGAATGTCACGATGGAATTTCTTTAAAAATGTTTCCATGGATTTTTTTTCAGAAATTCATTTGGATTTTCTAAAAAAAATCAGTGATTACTTTGGAAATTCTTCTAAGAATTTCTCCAGGAATCTCTAGGAAAGTCCTCAGTCAATTTCAAACCAATTGACTTGAATTTTTAAACAAGTCTAGATACTGTGCGTACCTGATCGTGTCTTGAAAATCAAGTCAATCGGTTCGAAATTGATCGAGTTGTAGCAGCAAGTGCCCAAAATAGGTGCTCCTGCCCAAATGGTCCCAGACCCTACATGGAAGAATCCTAGAATAATTCTTTAAAAAAAATCTAAAGGATGCCTGGAAGATGTTCTGAAGCAAACCCTAGAAGAATTTCTGGAGATATTTCCGGGATTTTTCGTCAAATGACTGTATATGGTGTACAGAAATCCCTGAAGTAAGTTCTGAAGTAATCTTAATTTCTGTTGTTTTATATTCCTCCGGAAAGACCTCTATTCCGGAGGAATATAAAACAACAGAAATTAAAAACAAATCTGAAATAAAAAATCTTGAAGAAATTACCAAAACATATTTCCAAAGAAATCGAATTTTCTGAAGGTGTGCCTGCAAAACTGGAGAATGTTTTGCAGTAATTCCAAGTAGAATTTCTTGAGAAACGCCAAGAAGTAAATCCTTAGGTGAATTTTGAAAAAATTTTGGGAAAATCTCTGAAGGGATTTCTAAAGGGCCCTCGGAATATTTTCTCAAGGAATTCTCAAGTAAGGTTTAAATAACTTCAAAGATAATTGTATAATGCAACCCCAGGAGGAATATCTGAGGACCTTCTGGAAAACTCCATGGGAGTAACTTATAAAAGTATCTCCTGAGAAATTTCTTGAGCGATTTCCTTATATAAGCCTGAGAAAATCTAGGAGGAATCCCTGAAAAGAACCCTGATGGAATTCATAGATAAATTCCTGAAACAATCTTCTTCTTCTTAATGGCTCTCTACGTCCCAACTGGGACTTGGCCTGCCTCTCTTCAACTTAGTGTTCTTCGAGCACTTCCAATTGAAGGGCTTTCTTTGCCTGCCATTGCATGAATTTGTATATTGTGAGGCAAGGACAATGATACACTATGCCCAGGGAGTCGAGAAAATTTTCTCGACCGTAATGGGAATCGAACCCGCCGTCTCCGGATTAGCGATCTAAAGCCTTAACCAATAGGCTAACTGGAGACCCCTGAAACAATCTCTCGAGTAATTAATTTTCTAAAAACGAAAAGTCGGAGAGACATTTTTTTTGAGAATTTTACAGATGAACTCCTGGAAAAAATTTCAATAAAAATACTTGAAGGAAACTTTAAAGGAATTTCAGGGAGTATATTTGGAGGAATTCTTGCTGGGTTCAGAAAAAAAATCTGCAATAACGCCTGAAAAATCGTAAAAAAAGTCTTCCGGGAGTTTCAGAAAGGAATGGAGAACTCCCAGGTCCTAGGTCCATAAACTTGCTGGTTTTGGATTGGTATTTTCCTTTTTTTAGAATGAAAGTTATTAAATTATATTTAGTTTGGGGAACGGCAAATTGTCGCCATTTTATCAAGAAATCAGAGGAATGAAGAAGGTTGTTCATGAAAAACCGTCCAAGGTTCAATACAGGGTGTGGCAGGAAAAAATGCGAAATGTTCAGGGCACTATTACACGCTAAATATGGGATATATATGACTGTTTTTTCATGTCAGTGTATCAGTCAATGTCTATATTCTAGCACTGCAAAATAAAAATGAACAAATTTGATGTTTAACATGTGATAATGTAAGCCTAATAAGCGGGTATCAATAAACTGCGCGCCCAATGGTCATTTAACAAAATGACTATAACAGTAAGAAAATTAGCTTAAATTCGATGAACAACCAGACCACACTGATCCAGAGCCATGAAGTTTCACAAACTAGATGAAATAAGTACATATATTTCATGATATTGTAGAGAAAATTAAAAACTTTGTTTTATCAGATACGAAATTTAGCGACCTGTGTACTTTTCTGCGGGTTGAATATTCTAATTGTCTTCAGCTTCAGGCGCCGCCCTGTTAAGGTTAGTGACCAAAATGGGAAAAATTTCAATTCACTTTTCAGAAAACTTGCCTATTAGAGATCATGGAACGTTGAAACATAGATGGTTAAATGAACGAAAATGAAGTTTGAAGTTGAAAAACACTTTCGCATTTTTTCCTGCCGCAGACTGTACTTAAGTCATTTCCTCAGGGGCGTACGAATATATGGGGCGCTGGAATTAGGAAATCGTGGGTAACCAGCTGTAATTATCATGATAGAAATATCCTAAGAACAGACGTACGACATTATAAACTTCCTAGAGGAATCCTTAGTGAACGTGTAGTTAGAGAATCCCAGGTATCAATTCCCAAGCAACACACATGGTTATAAAACTGTCACGACAGGGTATGTAAGGATTGCACAGAAGTCACTGTAACTTGCTGCGCAACGCTGCCGTGACTACTTTGTGACCATGTGTGTTGTTTGGGTTTGATGCTGTTCAAACGTTTTTCCCATACTTTTAAAGCAGCCTTAATTTGCGCATTAAGCTGGACATTTTGTCTCATTTTTGTACTAGAGCAGCTTCAAACAATTTCAAAATTTTGCCTTGATTAGGCCAAAAATATAAAAATAGTTTAAAAAAAAAAAGAAAAAAAACTGCCTAATTGAATACTCCAGTACAGTGCCAACAAAATAAGTGAAATTAATTTTCATAAAACCCAACCACATGTACAGACTACTAAAAAATCCCAAACAGACATTCCGCTTAGCAAAGACTACAGACACAGAACGAACCAAATGATTTTATTCCCTGAAGATGGCAATAAACATTGCCGTAACGTAGGGACGAATTAAAACCGTTGTCGTTCCAAGGAGTTTGGTGACTGCATAGCCGAGAAATCCAACATCTAGTGCATCCAAACAGTCGAACACTCAAACCTCCATTTTTAAATATATCTTTCCTGACATCTCCTGTCATTTTTATATCAAGAATGTCACAATACAATGTCTCATAGATTCAACGTCAAATATGTGTAGCTTCGTGCATCTGCAAAATATGTAAGATATTGTAACCAATTCGCCAAATATTTGACTAGTAACCGTCCAGTATTGGATATTCTGGTCGGTAATTCGTCTAAAGTCCCAAGAAACCCAACCGACCCAAGAAAAAAATTTAAAGTCCAATTACGAATTACTAGCTCAAGGCTGTATTCAAGTTCGAGGTTTTGAGAACGACCATAAAACCATATTAATTTTATTTGGATTTTTTATGATGGTGTAGATCTCTTTAAGCCTTTTCGATAATAAATTTGTTGGGAGTCTACAATAACATCGACCTTAAATGTTACTTGAAAATCTACAAAAGCTCCTGATTAATCTACAGCACTATATCTGAGATGTTTGCAAGAGATCTTGCCCATCATTTATCGAAAATCTTTCCAACGGTCTATCAACAACATATTAACTCTCCAAAGATGTTAGGCTTTAGTCACCACGATGGTGTAGTGCACGTTAAGCATGCTTGTCTTGGTCATATTGATCCCTACATCTTACTAGGGTTAAACGTAATCTCTTCAAAAATGCAAAGCCTGAACAAAAACTTTTTCGTTGTTTCAGGAAAACAACTATCTTGAGTGGGTCAGCCATCTGTCTGGCAGACTTTTTCCATTACTTTACTACTGCAACTATTCAACTCTAAATTAAACAATTGTTCCCAAAAACCAACAGATAGAGTTCGTTACGGGTTTTTGCAAACCCACAACGGTTACGCACCGGATTGTTTTACCTTCACAGAGCGGAAAAACGTTATAAAAACCCTTTCCCAAAAACCTGGGAACGCGCCGGGGTTTGTGCCTCGCGGCACAGCGATACCCACTACTTTGAGTGTTGTGGTGGCCACTAGCGTTTAATTGTCTCAAGTTAATGGCATTTTTTTTACAAGCCCCGGTTCTCGGTTTAATGAGTTTTTTTTCGGCCAGCAGGCATTTCAAGTGCGCGGCTACATTTCGCAAATCGACCGCATGTTACTTACAGCACTGTCGCACACTTGAGAGAGCGAAGCCGGTCGCTCGATCGTTACCGGGACCTTCTACCCTTGTGTACTTGAAATGTGGCAGCGAATCGTGGTTTGCTAAATCACTCGACTTGCTGGTTGAAAAAGAGAGGTCTACGACGACGACGAGTGCGTTTGTTTGTTGCAGTTGCGAAGGTTTTACAAGCGTGTCAATCAGCCTCTTTGGAATCGAAACAACTCTTGCCAGCATCCTCAACAAACAGATGCTAATGAAGCACCTCGAATTTTGCATGATGAAGTGATTGTTGCTTGCCGCGGTAACATTCGAAGTTGTTGGGAATGTCAAGCTTCGATCGTTCGACAAACTTCTGAAAAGCGTTTAGATTGAAAATAGAGGGGATACCGTAATACGTAGGTAAATTGATCTTGAATAATAATGAAATAGTATCCCAAGTAACAATGAATGGTGAACAGTGAGAGTATAAGATGAACAATAGCTGGTTAATGCTATCAATGGCTGAACACAATGACAGCTGAATAATGGTATGGCTAAAGTATGGCTTGTTCAACCTCTTTAATCAGCAATGCATAGATGGCTGAATATCAAGTTAAATAGAATATTATTCATCTGTTTAACCAGCTTTAAAACATACACCAACATGCAGAATTGATCATCTGTTGTTCAACCTTTAATCAAATAATTGTTGACAGCTGAATCAAGCATGGTTTTCGTGAAGTCCACATCGCTTCTTCAGCCTCAATACAGACTTAATTCAACTTATGTTCTTGACTATTCAGACACAACAAGTAGTGTTCTTGTTTCGAGGCTATGTATACAATTGTGTGTGGTGTAGGTGCTAAGGTGGTTGACTATAAATCAGGAGGTCTGAGTTTGATTCCCAGTTTTCCCACATATTAATTTATACATTCCTAAACATCTCTTCTGGAAATAGACGCAGCTAATGGTAAAAATAGACTCCGAAAGTGTTTTTATTTTATTTTTACACAAATAAGAAATTTAATTGATTACTGATTAAGCGCATATTAAGCCTTAAATCAGCCTTCCAATGAACCTCAAATCAGTTAAAGGTTGAATAAAATCACCAAAATTAGATGTTTAGAAGCTGAATAAAGGATTGTACCTCTTGTGCTCAGCTTTTGTTCAAATGAAGCCTGATTTAAAATAGTTGGAGAAACGTTTGTACAGCATCAAATTGTTACCTGGGATGGAACGAGCTCACCACGTCACAGTTTTATCTTGTTAACGACATGGGGATGTTTTCGAAAAAAAAAACTTGCTGAGGTGTTCAATTTTCCTAAATTTAACGGTACCTTCTATTACAGTCCTTTAAGATTTCTACCGATGATAACTCCGCGCTCCTAGCACATAACTTTTTAATGACCCCATTCACGTAACTTATCATTCATCTTCAAATGTTATTCAATTAACCTACTGAGAGCGTCGACGAAGCCCTTCAGAGATCCGCCAGTTCGAACATGATCCACTCTTGGCACATCAGCCTGCATGATTCTCCATGGCCGACAGTTTCCGCAAACAGAGTAACACACAACGATGATGATGACGGCTCGGCTCTGGCATCAACAGAGAGGCGCGATGACGTAACAATTGCGTCGATTTGCCTTTCGGGCGAGCTTAACGCGTGTCCCTTTGCGCGCGAAGCGACGAACCTTCCGCGCCTCGCCGCCAAAGCGCAAAGTCGTAAGATTTTTTTATATTAAAATAATGCTCCGCCGCGTCAAAGCGTACAATTCAATCTGAATGCTGCTGGTGTGGTGATACAACCTGAACCAAGAAACGGCCGTTATTTTTGCGTGCCTGACTGTGGCCTGGTTTTGTGGCGGCCCAAGAAAGAAGCACTTGTTGTTGGTTGGTGTTATTGCCAGAGAGCGCGCGCACGAAAAATGGAACCTAAAGGTAACTAAAGTGCAAAAGTCCGCAAGAAGAATCCGCGGACGCAGACGCGCGTTCGAATGGAAAGACACTGCATTGCGCTTTGGCGGCTAGACAGCGCACGACCGAAACGAATCGCCTTCGTCATAACGGCGCGTCACCCATTACCTACTACTAATGCAGAGATGCAGATCAATTCGGTTACGCGCGGTTGAGTTTTGGTCCAGCCAGGGGATTGCTTGCTGGGAAATAAAGAAACCATCTGTTGGGGCAGTTAGCACAATGTTGAGTAACCCTTCGGTTCCGTATGGTACTCAATTTTGCCTGTCATTGGATTTACCGTGTGATGTAACGTGAGAAAATGACTCGTTTAAATGTTCACATAAGTTTCTAATTTCATAAAAGAATTAGATTTTATTAGATCTCGCTGAAAAGTATAAACTAACTGACAACTGGCAACCCACGAACCAATGCCGTGACATTATGTTATATCTTTATAAGACTAAAAGATACAGATTCAACGTAAGACTTCCTTGGCATTCTTGCAGAATTCACTGAAAGAAACATGGGCAAAACTCCGGATAGAATATAAATCATGTAAGGTTTCTAGTGAAAATTCTTTTAAAAAAGCCTGCAGGATTTTCTTAATTCTCGAAGGGAAAGATTCGAAATGATAAAATTGACGGAATTCCCTAATTAGGTTAGTTGAAATGAAAACAAGAGAAATTACTGAAAACTCCGTAGAGTAATCGGGACTCGTTGACAAAATAGTCGGTACAGTTATTGTAGGGTTTCTTGGTAGAAGTCTTGGCAGATTTTTAGGCATTTTTGAAAAACCTGCTGAAGTTTCCGAGATCATCAGACTGAGGACAGTTTTGCTGAAATCCTTAATCAAATAGTGTGGCTCTTGCCATAAACTTCTCAATTTGCGAGAATTTTTTTTCCAAAACATATAAAACAATAAACGTGATGTTTTGGTAGCTCAAGGAAATGCCGATTGAAAAGTACCTTTTTTTTTAAAGAAAAAATCATCAATAGGACGCAATCAGTGAAGTACTAGATTGAAAGTAGTGAGCTGGATTTTTGTATGGTGAGATGATCAATTCTCCATTTCTGCAATGGAATGGTGCAAACAGCGTGGGTATTATGAATTATTAACTAATTTGATGGTGTTTGAACAAGAGTTTGGGTAACTGTGTTGTTGTATTGATTATTTCTTGCAACTTCAACAACACAATTACTCAAACTTTTGCACAAACAGCATCAAATTAGGCAAGACATCATAATACCCACGTTGTTTGCACCATTTCTAAAATTTTCAAATTCCTAGGTCTTGAGTTTAGATCCTAAAGTATACGGGTGTAACGGTAACTTCTATCATTATACAAAGCTACGATTTGTAATCTATCATGTCCAGTAAGTCTTCTGGAAGTTCAATGGACAGCATCAGATCAGTCAGGATATCCTAGGTCATCCAAACTCTTCTTGAATTTAGATCCTAAAGTCTACGGGTGTAACGGTAACTTCTTTCATCATACAAAGCAACAATTTGTAATTTATCATGTCCAGTAAGTCTTCTAAAAGGTTAATATACAATATCCGATCAGTTGGGATATCCTAGGTCATCCAAACAGTTCTTGAGTTTAGATCTTAAAGTCTACGGGTGTAACGAACTTCTTTCTTTATACAAAGCTACGATTTGTAATCTATCATGTCCAGTAAGCCTTCTGAAAGTTCAATAGACAGTATCAGATCAGTCGGGATATCCTTGGTCATCAAAACTGTTCTTGAGTTTAGATCCAACAGTCAATGGGTGTTACGGTAACTTCTTTCATTATTTAAAGCAACGATTTGTAATCTATCATGTTCAGTAAGACTTCTGAAAGGTTAATACACAATATCACATCAGTCGAGATATCCTAGGTCATCCAAACAGTTCTTGAGTTTAGATCTTAAAGTCTACGGGTGTAACGGTAACTTCTTTCATTATACAAAGCTACGATTTGTAATCCATCAGGTGCAGTAAGTCTTCTGAAAGTTAAAGTGGTTGTTTTTATCAACTTATAGCTTCATAACAGTAAGGAAGCCCAAAATATCCCAAAAATATATAACAACGCTTATTGTACGTCTAACTACTTTGGTAAGTACAGTGGATTATGTAACACTACTTAACGTGGCAAAAGCTGTAATCAGAAGTGTACTTCAGGATAATATGGACAACCTTCAATATAAAAAAGGTTCATAATAATATGTAATAGACTTCTGGGTGGTTTCAGTCACCGCGATTGATTATGAAACGTTACTCAGTATGTCAGATATATCTGATGTTACGAGACCTGAAGTTTTGAACTCTAAAGTTAGGTTGGCTAACCTGGAACATTCCCATAGTGTCTCTGAACGACATTTGAGATTTCAAGAGCTTCGCGGATCTCAGCAGATTATGCCATGCTATTATTTATGATGAAAATACACAAAGTTTTTCTTGTAGATTTGAAGGACTTCATTATAAAACAGTTTGGACGAACCTGAATGTCCCAAAGGTTTATAATAAACAAAAAAGACTTCAGATTGGCCCAGCAATCACGGATAAATATGCAACGCATAGCAGATATGGCTGTTGTTTCCAGTGTAGACCTGAACTCCTGAACTCAAATGTAGTTTGGCTGACCTGGAAAACCCCTGTAGTGTTTATAAATGACATTTGAGATATCAGAAGCTTCGCGGATCCCAGCAGATTATGGAATACTTCATTATAGAACAGTTTGGACGTTTCTAAATATCCCAAAGATTCATAATAAGCTAGTAACTGCTGTTTATTATGCAACATTACTCAGTATAACAGATATTTCTACTGTTACGAGTGTAGACCTGAAGTTCTGAACTCCAAGGTAGTTTAACTGACCTGGAATATCCCTATAGTGTCTATAAATGACATTGTAGATGTCAAGAGCTTCACGGATCCCAGTAGGTTATGCAAAGCTATTATTTGTGTTGAAAATGCATAAAATTATTCTTGTAGATATTATACGAATCAAAATAAAATCTACTTTGGCGACTACTTTTACCGCAATCAAAGATACGCGCGAGACTGTCGCCTAAGGAAACAGACCTGCTTTCAAATTGTCCATCACAGGGCTCTTTGATAATTCTTGAAAAAGGGTCGCCACATGGCTGGGTGATGTGATGATTGCTGCGACTGCACGTGCTATTTGCACCACGATTGAATTTCGACCATTACATAAGACCTTGAAAAGTAGTCGCCATAATTGTGTTTTTCATGCAACGCACAATATGAAGGACTTCACTATAGGACAGTTTGGAACACCTAGAGCATCCCAGAATATAAAACACCTTTTAATATTCTTGACGAGGGCTAAATGAATACATATAAACGTAACCCACATCCAAGTTCAGCTTTTAGAACAACTGGTATGTCAATTATTTCGTTTTTCCAAATTTCATGGTGTTCAGGAGATTCTAGGTTATCAATGAAGGCCCAAATACAAATATTTCCCATTTTTCCCTAAAAGACGACTCAATGTGCAACAATCGTTTTATCGAATGCGTGAATTTATACAGCCGTTTCTGTGTTGGGGTCATGTATGACCCCTCCGGCTCCAAAGTTAAGTCAAACGCCTTTCAAAATCCATTATATAAGTCATGAACGCTCGAAATGTCATTGCATTCGGATCATGGAATTCGGAGATATAACAGTTAAAAGTTCGCTATCGGTTAATTATGCCTTTTACTTGCATAGCCCGATCGTTCCCAAATTTTGACCATTGATAAAAAACTAGTTGATCAACTTACAGTAAAAAAATTGAATTTTCGATGTTCTTTTTGAAAAGTTACAGCTAGTTGATCATTTCTTGAAAAGTGAAAATTTTGCCTGTCCCGATCATTTTGTCTGTCCCCTGTATAATCCCTTAATATGAACTTTGCCTTAAACGAAATTGTTCTGTGTGGTTTGATTCTCAAGATACAGAAGTTAAGAACTTCTCGTTAGCGCTACCGAGCGAATGCATTCAGAATCAACAAGTTTATTAAGGACCATACATAAACCACGTTGATGACCTGTTATTCATCTCTGCTCCTCTTTATCCTTTCGTCTATTCATTTTTTATGGAAAAAGCTTATGTGGTTTATGAATCGCATATTATTGGATATATCTTAATGTCCTGATCAACTTCACCGAAGACGAGATTCTTCTATGTGGTCTGATTCTCGAGATACAGCAGTTTAGAATTTCTAAGATTCACTAGTGCCACCTAGTGGATATACCTAGAATTAATTAGTTCACAATCGTGGAGCTCCTGATGTGCTGATCAACTTTGCGGAAGACGAAATTTTTCTAAGTGATCTGGTTCATGCGATATAGCAGTTTATAATTTCTAAGACTCCATAACGCCACCTTGCGGGTAAACCTAGAATCACTATTCACTATCGGACAGCTCTTGATGTGCTGATCAACTTTACCAAAGACGAAATTCTTCTATGTGGTCTGATTATCGAGATACAGCGGTTCAGAATTTCTATAAGACTCACTAGCGCCACCTAGCGGATAAACCTAGAATCAACAAGTTCACTATCGGATAGCTCTGGATGTTCTGATCAACTTTGCCGGAGGCTCCGCAATTTACCACACTTCAGTTTAATGGTTTCATCTTATTTTAGGTACATTACAAATTGCAAGACCACGCTTGATATTTACAACACGAGCGTGACGATACTGACACAAAGACTATCTATGTATCCAATAACTATCACTGGCATATCCCTTTCGGGACGGTGCACAAAAACGCAAAATTTCCATACAAATGGCTCAACTTTGGCTCTCCAGAACTCTTAGATTTCCCAACAAAACAACTTTTATTGTTCCTCTTTGGCAGAACTACTTTTTATCTTTCGATTTCTTGCTTTGACTACCTAGATAATCTACAGTATCGGACAATAAAAATGCACCAAAGCCGTTTTCCCATACAAACTAGTCAACTTTGGATTGCCATATCTCAGTTATTTCTCAACCGAATGTTTCCATTTTTCTGTGACGAACTACAAAACATGTCAATTTTTAAAAACTATTGAAAAAGTTCGGGAATAACTATTGATACAAAAATTACAGATAGATTGAATTTTGACAATAAAAATGCACCAAGACCAAAACATTAATAGCAAAAAATGCTAAAGTCAAATCATGTTGGTCTCTTCAGCAAATTTATTCGTTATTACACAAGAAACATATTTGCCGAAGACATCATAATGTTATGACGTAACCATTTTTTGTTATAAATTGTTTTATCTTGGTGCAATTTTATTGTCAAAATTCAATCTATCTGTAACTTTTGTATCAATAGTTATCCCCGAACTTTTTCAATAGTTTTTAAGAATTGACATGTTTTGTAGTTCGTCACAGAAAAATGAAAACAATCGGTTGGGAAATAACTGAGATATGACAATCCAAAGTTGACTAGTTTGTATGGGAAAACGGCTTTGGTGCATTTTTATTGTCCGATACTGTATGTATCTATGTATCTATGTCTATATATATAAAAATGAGTTCGAATTCCCTTTGAGGCAACAAAACTCACGAACGGGCAAACCAATCAGCATGACTCTTGCACGGTTCGATTCGTATTCATGGTGGCTGTGTTTATACAGGGGATGGCCATAATGTTTGGGATAGGCAACTTTTTTTCTCTCACAAAAAAGTTCAACATGCTGTAACTTTTCATAGAGTGCATCAAAAAATCTCAAATTTCGACTGTTTGTCAACCTGTTATATGTGCATCATTGGTACAAATTTGGGCTCGATTGATTAATATTTCGCAAAGTTAGAACCGTTCGGATAAAACACTATTTTTTAGACAACTCATTTTAGAGCTGTCATATCTCGGAAACCAGTGAACCGAATTGAATGAAATTTTGAACGTACACTAACAATATGTAAATGCTTCACAAACTATTAAAACATAGATACTTTTTAAACGTTGAAAAAAAATATCATGAATTGACACTTTTTGGATTTTTCTCGAAAAAATGTATTTTTTTAAATTTTAGTGTTGATATCCAAAGATTTTCCACTTCTGTTATCAAATTATCTCTAATCAGATATATTAGAGCCTATTTAGATTGAAGGAAGAACACATTTAATAATTTTTGTGTGGTATTAAAAATTTGATATATTTTCCTCTATATTGGTAAAAATTTCAACCCGGTATAACTTAATTCACCGTGAGTAAATATTACATTTTATAACGTCGTATTAAATATATTGTTGAAAAACGTTAAAAAATTCATTCAATTCGGTTCACTGGTTTCCGAGATATGACAGCTCTAAAATGAGTTGTCTAAAAAATAGTGTTTTACCCGAACGGTTCTAACTTTGCGAAATATTAATCAATCGAGCCCAAATTTGTACCAATGATGCACATATAATAGGTTGACAAACAGTCAAAATTTGAGATTTTTTGATGCACTCTATGAAAAGTTACAGCATGTTGAATTTTTTTGTGGGAGAAAAAATGTTGCCTATCCCAAACATTTTGGCCATCCCCTGTATGTACAAAAAGTTGCGAAAATCTACTTAAAAAGTACGAAAATTTAAAAAGTGCTGATTTTTCATAAGCTGGGAAGGAAATCAACATGATCGAAATTAAACCAATCTAGAGTGCGGTGCTATTTTGAGCTCAACAGTTGACAAAGTTTGCCGGGATAGCTAGTCTATATCTATCTATATCTATCTATCTATCTATCTATATATATCTATATAAAAATGAGTTAGAAGTTCCTTTGAGGCAACAAAACTCACGAACGGATGAACCGATCAGAATGAATCTTGCACGGTTCGGTTCGTATTCGTGCTCGCTGTGTTTATATGTACAAAAAGTTACGAAAATCATTTAAAAAAAGATATTTATGAACATTGTGAAAATACTGATTTTTCGTGAGCCGGGAACAAATTCAGCGTAATCAAAATTAAATCAATCTAGAGTGCGTTGCTGCGATGACCTCAACAGTTGTCAATCCACCACAGCTTGGCAAGACAAAGTTTGCCGGGACAGCTAGTCGGAAATAAAAAATATGCGACTGATAAAACTTCTTCATGTTTTACGGTTTTTGTCCACTTTTTGTTTACTTAACTTGTTGTGGTAAATCTTACATGCAATGTAAACAAAAGATTGTTTACTCACATGCAAGTACAAGCGATGGCTCAATAGCTAAAACAATTTACATAACATAAAACAAAAATATAGAGATGAAAAAAATATGCAAAACTGTTATCGCTGAACAGCACAATTGCGTCACGAAAAGGATATGTAGGATGAACAAAGAAGTTCATAATTATTGGATGTTTTGAAAGAAAATTTTCCAAAAGTTACTTCATTGTTTTCTGAAGCTGGTATGGAGGCTAACATGCTTCTAAACATTTTCCGAGCACACATTGATTGTGTCTCAAACTCAGTTTTTGGTGGTCTTCAACTAGCTCTAAGCCAGTAATATATTGCTTAGCCCTGGTGTAAGTATTGAATCTACTCGCTTCTCAGACCTCTGCAATCCCAACTAATGGACTGTTACAAAAAGGGACATAAGGCAATTGCACCCCTCCTGACCCTGTTGTCAAATGGAATCAAACTGTTCATTTTGTTGTATATTTCTATAAATAAAAAAGTGGTGTTTCCAAATGGTAGGGAAACACCGTTCTTTCGCTGAAAATGGAAGAGTTCTGAAGAGCCAAAGTAGGGTCGTTTCTATGGAGATTGTCATATTTATGTGCTCCGTCGTCCCGAAAGGGATATGAATACTGGCGGCGTAGTGTTGAGCAACGTACCATTGAAAGATGCATAAAATTTTCGCATATTGTTTCGATCCATGCTTTCGTGCGTTTCAATAGTATAACAATTTTCGTGCTGTCTTTTCTGCTGATGTGGATTTGTTTCAATTTTATCTTTTGCTTTACCTTTTTAGAAACGTAATTATATTTTAATGATGCCCCGGTTTTATAAGATGATGTCAGAACTTTTTTTTTTTAGAAACCACAACTGTTGAAATACCTTGATTTGAAAGGGGGGGGCGGTTGGTTGCGGCTTCTGTTTTCCGAAAATTCTTTTATGCAATTTAATGTCATAATTTACATTTTATAGAACTTATTTTGGTATCATAATGGGCAATTTTTCCGAACTGGTTCATTATGCAACTGAAATGAGTTGCATAATGAAAAATAGTTTGATAATGTTCATAATGCAACTCATTTGAGTTGCATTATGAACATCATACAACTCAAATGAGTTGCTATGAAAAAAATCATTGCATAAAATGTTGTATGGAACTCGTTGCAAAACTCGATTTTTCAGCACTCTTCGTGCTGACTCGTGCTGAAAAAAAAACAACTTTTTGCAACTCGTTACATAAATAACTATATTCGTTTTGTTTTAATATTTTTTATATTACATTCTTGACCGACCAGAGAGTGGGGAACAAGCGGTATAGTATGTATTGGAGATCGTCCCACCAAAAAGCACACATTTATTTTATTATCTCTGTACTGTAGCAATTCTTCCTTGTATCTCTTTTCGAGACGCCAATAATTGGCGCCCTGCAGGGGTGTGTGTTGGTCGAAATAGCCACTATCCATTGATAGGAGTCGGTCACTGTCTAGTCAGGAGATTGCACAGCACTTCCTGTTTGCCCGTTAAAATTTGCGACCTTTTGTTCGCGACGGTCGATTCACTTTCTATTTCAAGCTTCCCCCCTCTGTTTGACTAACCATTATTCATGATCCCGAAGTTTCACCCACTCTCCTCGATCAGCTTTGATACGGTTAAGAAAAAAAACTACAATGTACTCAATCGACCATAATTTACCCACTTTATTCATTATTCATGGTTTTCCCCTCCTTCCCTCGCACGCAGATCTCGACCCAGACCCAGAGAGTGTGAAGTAGTAATTCGCAAGCTTGTTATTGCTCCACTGACTGCGACTGGCGCTGTTGCTGCTGCTGCTGGCTGGGGCATCACGCCAACTCTCATTGACTGTCAATCATAGGCCTCTCCCCTCGTCGTCGTCGTCGTCGTTGCTTCATTTTCATCTTGTTAAACCCCCTGCCTACCCCCGGTGCTACCTAGTTCCGAAGTCGCGCCCCATAAACACACATCGGAATCAGCTGAGCTCTGGTGTGCTTCTTCGTCTTGTTTGAGCCTTGGTCCGTTGGTTTTGTACCGCAATCGCACGCAGGAAGTACGTCAAAGCTCATCACCATGACAACGGTTTAACAACGGCAGCACCCGTCAAATCTCGAAGGTCTAGTCACTGGTAGAGTCACCAGTGCAGTGTTGCAAGAAGTAGTGAGTGACTCAGCCTGCCAGTCAGTCACATAGACGCGACGCCGTCCATATCGCCCAAGAGTTGTCGCCGTCAACTCCTCCTTTGGAAAAACTAGCCTCTCACATGCACTATTAATTTATGTCCAATAATTTGTAGCAATCTTATCGCTTCCCATCCAGTTGGAGGAAAAAACGAGCCTCCCAACCCAAGGCAGTCGAGCTGTCGTAAAAGCACGATAGGGCTTAGTTCGTCGAAGTCGAAGGCCTGTCACACACAGAGCCACCTCAACGCCCGAGCTCAACATGCATATAATTAACCGCTCAAGCAACTCATCGATCAATTTACTTTCAATTTATAATTCATATTTGTATCGTTACTAGTACTGTTGCTGCTGTTGCTGCTGTCAGGCTTGAGCATATATGTTGACTTGGGTATGATTTCTCGGAGGCGGAGATAGAGACATGACAAGGGACATGGACACTACTAGACACACTAACTGCTGGACAACCGCGAGTGGGCAGCCTGCGGAGAGCGTTTTGATTGCGATCAATCATAAAAGTGTGGTTTGCAGCTCGAATGGTGACGGGCCCAACGGATTTACCAGTTGAAATATGATCCTTTGGCATCACACGCAAACTGTTGACGATTGCATGGTTTTGGTTTGGTTGTTCAAGGGTTTCCGGTTTGCGTCCAGTATTGCGGAATACGCAAAGCAGATCGATCCCAACAACAAACGGCACATTGAAATTCAATTCTGCGCGAAAACCGCGCAAATCATGAGTTATGAGTAATGAGCATTGAGCTTAGATATATTTAACAAGCAAAATCATACTAATAACTAGATACATGATTGTTCGCAGTGGTATTTAACCCTGGAAATTTTTGATCGGGAGTGTCGTATGTCATTACGAATTACTTTTTTGTATGAATTTCTGCAAAAAGGAAGAGATATTTTCTCAATTCTATCCAAGGATGGAAATCTAGTGATCATGATCAGATTTCGAATGTTTCGCGGTCGAACGGCATCGCGCGATCATAGCAACAACGATAACATTGTGTCGTCAAGCATCATAACAAACTTCGGTCCGAGAAGAATGATTCGCTCGGCATGTGCAGGCGCGATGCGATCGTTATCATGAAGTCGAAATGATAAATTAGTGATTTCATTCACTTTCTGAGCATTCTTGGTGATTTAACTTCCAGATATGCTTATTAACGTATCATTTCGAATCATGAATGCGGCTTACGGGTGCATAAGTGGCAAACAATGTGATGAATACAATTTATCATGACTTGTAACATGATCCGATAACGGGTCATCACGCGATAAAGCGTGCATCAGATGCTTTAATTGTTCTGTGATACGAGCACGGTGTGAGGCGTCGGCATCATGCTACCGCAAGAACAAGGCTATCTTGGATTATTCGTATCCTGTATCATTTATCGCTTGAAGTGATTTTCTGCCATCCTTGATTCTATCTGATGAACTTTTGGGTAACTTCTAATAATTTCTGGAATAATTCCGAGTGAAATCATGCTCTGAATCCCTCAAAAATCCTCGAAGAAATGCCTGAAGGGAAAAATCCGGGAACGAAACTTGGTAAAAATGAAATCCCGAGATGAATCCTTGAAGGAATCCCTGAAAGAACCCCGGAGGATTGTCTTAGGTATACCGGAAAGAATAACTGAAAAGATCCCGAAGAGGAATCTGGAGAAGATCGTCTCCATGAAATCTGGAAAGAATTCCTTAAGGGACCCCGAGAAGAAACCCGGGACGAATTCCTGGAGAAATCCTGGTTGCAAGTCTGTGAGAAATCTCGGTGGACATCTCGATAGAATTTTTTGAAGGTATTCCTAGAAAAATCCTAAGAAATTCTCCTGGAATTCCTGATGGATTTCCGAAAAAAAAACAGAAGTATTCTTGAGAAAAAATCCCTGAAGGATTCCTAAGACAGAATTCTGAAAAAAATCTGGGAGATGAGGAATCATTCCTTCAGTAAGAATTTATGAAGGAATGTCACCTTGTATTCCTGAAAGAATACCAAGTAAAATCACTGCAGGAATCACGCTCAGAATACTTAAACAATCTTTTAATGAATGCTCAACGGAATTCCGGGAAGAATCTTAGAAGGAAATTTGATAGGAATTCCTTTAGAAATCCAGGACCGTAAAAGAATCTTGGCAGGAAGCTGTTAGGGAACTTGGAGAAGGCATTCCTATAAAAATCCTTGAATAAACCCTGAAGAACATTAAGAAAGAATCTACGGAGGTATCACGAGAAGAAACCCGGAAGGAATTCATAAAAGATCCCAGAAGGAATCTCCGAAGCCCTCCGAGCGGAATCTTGGAGAAAGTTTTTCAGAACATCATGCGACGAATCCCCGATGTAATCTTGAGAGAGACTTAATGGAATCCTAAGATAATCCTCAAAGAACGCTCGAAGGAATTCGGGAAGGGCATCCCAGAAGGAGTTTCTTGAGGAATCTTGGTAAGAATTCCAATAGAATCCTGGGGGAATGTCTCAGAAGAATTCTGGGAAGGAATCCCGATGAATCCCAGAAGGAACACCGGGAAAATTCCAGATGGAGTCCCTGATTAATCCCTGTACGAAACCCGGACTAATTCGTGAAGGAACACCTGAGGAATCTGTGTGGAATCCTTGAAGGAATTTCTAAAGAATCCCAGCAGGAATGCCAAGGTATTCTGTAATATAAACTCTTAATGTATATCGGGAGGAATCCATTGAAGAAAACCTGGGAGAAATCCCAGCAGGAATCTTTTCGACACTCGCGTCTTATTCCCTTTTTGTTGAAGTTGCCATTTTTATATCTCCACTGTGCCCAGATTTCAATAACAGAACTTATTTTTGCCGTAATGCCTAACCTGTTGAAAGAATTTCTTATTAATAATGACATTCGCAGATTATGATTGTTCGGATAAACATATTTGCAAAAGACAACAAAATGGTGTCTGGGGATTTCTCCAGGAATGCCTTCCGCTGATTTCTCCAAGCAGTTCCTTTTGGGGATTCCACTGGAATTCTGATGTCTCCATCATACCAAATTCTCAGAAGAAGCTTCTGAAGAAAAGCTATATTATAATAAGGAATTCCAGGAAGATTTTCAGAAGGATCTTCTGAAAGATTCACAGAAATAAAAACTCCAGATGAAAGAAACATTAAAAGAACTCCCACAAGGAGAGTATTTTCAGATGACTCTTGAGAAGGATTTTTAGGAGGTACTTCTGGAGAGTACAAGGTAGGATACTCAAAAGATTCTCAGGATTCTCAGAAAGAAGTCCGGGAGATTTCCCAGAAGAAACTTTTGGAGGATTGAAATAAGACTTTCTGGGATTTTTTTGAGAAAAAACTTCTGGTGAAATCCCAGAAGAAGCTCCTGAAGGATTGATTCTCAGAAAAAACTTCTTGAGGATTCCAAACGGAACTTTTGAAGGACACAATAAAAATTCCTGGAGAAACTCCTAAAGCTTTGCCAAAAATAAAACAAAAACTCCTGCAGGAATCCCAAAAGAATTCCAGGATAAATGGAACACCTGACGAAATCTCTAAAAAAAACTTTTGAAAGCATCACAAAATGAAATCCTTAAGGAATATCAGAAAAAAACTGCTAAAGAGATCTCAGAAAATAATCCTGAAAGAATACCTGTAGAAACTTCTATGGGAGCCCCTGAGGAATTTTCAGAAGAAGGTGAAGTGGACCTAGTTTGGTGGTTAAAGCCCGTGACTTTCACGCTTTGAACCCGGGATCGAATCCCACTCTCGACATACTCACACAAGTGTGCGTTCTTTCTTCGGAACGGGAAGTAAAGCATAAGTGAAACTCAATAGCAACTCCTGGAAAAATTTCAAAGTTCAAACACAGAGTAAATTCCTTGGTGATTGTTGGTTCTTGGTAGAACTCCTGCATTTGTTAATTTGGTAAATTATCTCAATATTTGAATGCGATTTTTTTTTTGTTTTATCTTGATGCGTAATTACAAGTTATTATGACGCTATTTAGAGTGTCTTATGCTGTTAATTTTGATACTATTGTCTAGAAAGAGTAATTATTAAATTAATTATTAAAATTATTAATTATAAAAAGCTCCAAAACTCCAACTGCTAATTCAAAACTATTTGAACCGAATATTTTTCTCATGCTCAAATCTAAGGTATACATTCACGTCTGCTCCCATTTATCCTAGTCAAAATAAAGGATTTGTGTATTATTCATTTGATGGAAAATATGGAACGAGCTCACCAATATACACCCATTTCCATTGTTGTGTTCATCTGAAAAACATTTTCGTGAGAAACTGAGTATCCTTTTGCTTCTAACTGGCATCAGACAATCGAAACGACGACACACGGTCACCTAACGTGGTAGAAAAAGAGAAGATTGGGTTGAACTTATTATGGTATCTAGCTTATCGGTTATCATTATTCAACACTTTCAACAGCTTAATGACTAAATACCGTAAGATTGTTGCAAAAACAGATACTCGCTCGACTGACCATCCAGTGCTCACAATTATTTACATAACCATACAACACAATGTTACGTTCCCAATTTGCTTCATCCTGGCAATAAAGGCGATGGTGACTTCGTTCAAGAGTTGATTCTTCAAACAAAATCAATGCAAAACAAAAAATCGATCGATCAAGCTTTCCGAAAGATCGCGCTGCAATTCAGCAAATGATGTCTATCATTATGGTTATTTGATGGTTCCCGACGTCCATTACTCCGGACACCTCGCCTCGCCACCCAGCCAAACGGTCTCCTTTTATTGGCGCGCGATGATGATGATGATGGCGAAATGGTGCGCTTACATCCAAAGAAAACCGCAGTTCACTACTAGCGACGAGAAAGAGGCTTTCCTTGCGCGGGGCGGTAACGGTGGGGTGTGGAGAGCCTTCTTACATAAACCCGGCTTCAGCCAAAGGAGCCTGCCCCGAAGGTGGCTGCGGGAGTGAACATGATGTATAATTACAATCATCATTACCGGTTCATTAATAAAATAAAATATAGATCTCGCCTACGATGGCGACGGCGACGACGACGACGAAGACAGACGAAGTGACCGCATACCGAATGGGGAGTAAAGACAGACAGTCTGCCGTCAGTTCAAATTTCATTGGCTTTTGATGGGGCTCTGTGTCGTCAGCTACAGCGGTGGACAATAGTTTTCACAATTTCCTTTTGTTACGTGGACACAGATTGCCGTCGCGCTTGTCACACGATACATAAATTCGAAATAATCATTGACATTCGTTGAACAATTTGAGAAACAAACTATTTTCTAGTTGAGGCGTAATGCCAGAAAGAAAAAGATCACGTCATACTTAAGGCCCTTTAAGTGCAAGCCTGTCACGCCGAAGTCTTGGTATCGAATCCCACTCCTAAAATTGTATTTTTTCATTTTTCAGAGGGGAAGTAAGGCCGTTAGTCCCGAGATGAACTGGCCTGGAACTAAAACATTGTTCATAAGGATAAAAATAGCCATCAAAGTTGATTATTTCATATGAAAATCACAAAGTTGAAAAAGCTTTGACCTACACTGTGACAACCGCGCCGCCACAACGACAGCTGAAGTTGCGAAAGCTCTGCGGGGGATGTCCATGCGCAAAAACTCCCCACAGAAATGGCATGATCCATTCCAACAATCTAAGCAAAACTGCGATCTTTCACCAGCAGAAAAAAAATTCCTTTTATGATCTAGGAATTCTAAAGCAGCACCCAAATGGCAGGTTTCGTCGAAAGTCGACAGGAGTAGAGACCTTTCCGAAGGCACTGTGTGATGGCTAGAGTCGCTTAGTATAGTAATTACACCGCGTACTCGCGTGGATCGCGCGCGGATCGACCTTTTGTGTAGATGATGATCCTCGCGTTTGGACCAACTGAAGTAGACCGACGACGTCGACATGGACACGGACCTGGATGGACGTGAAGTGACTTTGAAATGACTGACTCTCTTTAGGAGCGCGCGGGTGGCGCGGCCGGCCGCCTGTCTGTGTGACTTTTCTACATTTCTCATTGTCCACGACGGCGGAGAAGTGCTCCTCCAAGAGTGCGCGAGAGAGTGATAAATGGCAAACGGTGATCAATGAGTTGGAAATTACCATTGACAACATTGTGGCCTAGTGGTGTCGTCGTCGCTGTGGACGAACGGTTCGAGGATTGTGGGAATTTTGCCGGTTTCTGCTCCGTCCGTGGGAGAAAATGTCGGGCGTGTGGCATGAGCACTTCGATTTCAATTCCGAACGCGACTGACTGCGGTGTGGTAAATTACCATTTTTCGACATTGCTATTAGTTCATGTTGGAATCGGTACTTACAGGCTCACAGTAGTGTGTCTTTGGGATTCAACAATGTTAAAGTTCATTGTTATTCATATGTGTATTAAACGAAATGACATGGCGCTTTTACGTAATATTCAAAATCGTGGTTTGTTGCACAATCATGGAAATATTTTTTTTTTTTTTTAATTTCTTTGTATTTGTGAATTTTAACTTATTGCTAATTCTTCACACAATCATGGAAATATGTCCCGAATAGCTTTTTGGAAAGAGCACGCCGGACGAAATGATGTAAATTTAAAAAAACGCATGGTCAACACTCAAGCAACCACGAGTACTTATCAGTTCCCATAGTATTTAGACGATTACTTAGAAGTTTCAATTTCTTGATTTTAGCTAGGCTAACCAAGCTAAGTGAAAATGTTTGAAATGCTGTAACCTTCTTGTACCAGACAGGAACACATGTTTGATCGATGAATAAATTGAGATTTGAAAAGCGTAAAAAATCCACGTGCTGTGGTGAGATTTGAACTCACGACTCCCGTTTCGCTAGACTGACGTTTCTATTCCTCCGTGCTACGTAGCCATTTGACCATCTCCGTTCCCCAATGACGTAGAACTGAACTTGATTTCATTATCGCACATGATTTGCATTTTTTCATTTTTTGGTTTTTGATTTTTTTATAACATAACGGAGCCATGCTTTCAAAATTGGTTTCCATGCACATTTAGAAGAAGGACCAAGGTCTGATTTTTACTTGATGAATGTTTCAGTTTTACAGAAACGATATTTTGTAAAACATTTCGATAAACATTTTCCACCAGGAAATAAAAAATCAGAAAATACCTTCATCCTTGCTCAAAATGTGTATGGCAACCGATTTTAAAAATATTTCTCTGTTAGTTGATTAATAAAAAATTAAAAAAAAAAGTGAAAATGCATCCAGTTTTGCCTTAACATTAAGCTTCCGAAATAGGCTATAGACGAACATGTCAAGATGATGCCAGGTAAATCACACATCCTTGCCATAATCTTTTTTTTATCTATCTATCTATATAAAAATGAGTTTGGAGTCTCTTTGAGGCAACAAAACTCAAGAACGGCTGAACCGATCGGGATGACTCTTGCATGGTTTGATTCGTATTCATGGTGGCTGTGTTTACAAGTAAAAAACGAAAATGAACTGAAAAAATAAAAAAAAAAAACTCAGAGAGTACTGATTGGTTATGACCGGGGATGAAAATCAACATGATCGAAATGAAACCAATCTAGAGTGCAGTGCTTTAATGAGCTCAAAATCTGTCAAACCACCACAAGATTGGCAAGACAAAGTTTGCCGCAGCAAAAAAATAATTCATGGGTTACTATGATGGTCCCTCTAAAAAGCTTTTTAAAGGATTTTTGTTCCACTACTCGAAATTTCCTTGAGTCGATGGTTCCTTCAATATCGACTCATGGAGGTTTTACTGTAGAACCAATGTATAAATATACCTATTATTCAATATAATTCCATTGCATATGATAAGAAAACTTAATAAAGGGTGGTTTTTGGAAATTTATCAAAAGTTCAAAAGAATTCTTATAATTACTCTCAAATCAAGTCTGTATTAAACTTCTCATCTTTGAGTTATAGAGTAATATGGATTTACAAAATAGGTAGACTTGAGAGCCCATAAAAAAAAAACAAAATAGGATGACTGGGTATTATTGGCAGGTTTGTTTTCATCTTCATGGGGCTTTTTGTAAGCTAAATTGTCTTAAACTTTTTTGAAAAATTTAACATGATGGAAAAAGAATGTCGCCAACTTTGAGTTCAAATGATTTCAGAAAACCCCCCATGACGAAAAGAACAAAACTGCCGAAACTACGTAAGTACCCCTATGGAAAGTTGCTTGAGATTATATAATCTTCACATAAAAAAACATTGGGTCCTGAAATAGTACTGCCAATTTCGAACATAAGTCAGTGTGGAGTTCGTGTCTGATACAAACTCTAAGGTTTTTAGACTTTATGTTTTTTTTTTTTATTTATTTTTTTCTATTTTTTTTTTGACCCTAGCAACTCATCTATCTATATGTACTTAGAAAAAAATACCAAGAATTACAAGTTGCATTTCATTCTCCGTTTATATGCGGTCGAACATCCCTAAGAAGACGGTTCTGCACAAATTACCATATTGTTCAAAAACAGAGCTTTAACATTATTTTCTATGCATAAAATTTAGCTAACAAAAAATTTAAAAAAATCCGTGGTTTTTATATGCGTATCTATTATGCAAACGTTGGTTTGAGTTTTAAACATAGACATATGCACTTGAAAATGGAATTCAATCGCAAAACGAAAGAAAAGCAAATTTTCTTAAAACTTTGTAGTGCCCGTACACACAGACAAAAAATGTTCTTCAAAAAGGTTAATAAAGCATCTAAGGTGACTCAAATTGATCGTATGAAAATAAATAAAAAAATCGAAAAAAATCCGATTAGTGTACTTGGCATTAACGTAAAAAAGTAGTATGTGCATTAGCCTTAAAAGTTGTTTTTTTTTCCATATAAAATCCCTTTTTTAATGTATAAATTCAATTCAAAAGTCCGTCACGCTTAGAGGAGGAAGGGGGGAGGGGTTCTCAAATGTGTAACAAGTAACGTATAAAGTATAGAAAAAATTTCATATATTTACCTTAAGCTCATACTTCCATCTTGAGATATTTCTGAAAAAAAAATACATAGAAGAATATCCGGCTGAATTTCTGATGAAATCTTTGTGTGAGTTTCTGCAGGAATCTCTGCAAGAATGCCTTCCAGCATTTCCGAAAGATTGTTTATAAGTATCTCTGAAAGAATCTGTTGAAAAAATTCTGAAGGAATCCTTGGAAGATTTTCTAAGACTTTCTTTAAAAAATCCTTGGAGTAATTACTGGACGAAAGACGTCTTGAAGGAATATCTAAAGGAATGTTAAGAAATCTTGGTAATTTCTCAAATAATCTCTTGTGGAACTTCTAAAGCTTCTGAGAAATTTTTGAAGGGATTCTGAATTCTGGCTTCTGATTATTAATGTATCCGTGTAACATTTTCTAAAAAAACATCCATGTAGTGTTTTTGAATAAAATCATGGAAGGTTTTCTAGATAAATGCTTTGGAAAATTTCTGAAAGAATGAAAATAAAGTCTGAAGAAATGCCAGATTATTTGAAAGGAATTCTTGAAATATTTTCTAAACGAATCCATGCAACATTTTAGGAAGCTACCGTGCTAGACTTTCTTAAGGAGTTGTTGGGGAAATGTCTGGAGAACATTCTAAAGTTTAAAGGAATACCTAGAAGATTTTGAGGAAGAATTTCTTGCTGAATTTCTTCAGGATTTCCTGGAAGATTTTTTTTAAATAAATATATGAGGAGTTTCCAAAGAAGTTCCTGATCGAATTTTTTCAAGAATCCCTGGGAGATTTTTTCAGGAACTCGTGAAAATTTTTTGAAAGGAATCCTTGAATGGGTTTTAGCAAGAGTCCATGAAAAATTTTTTTGAATTGTTTGTACGTTATCCTGTAATTTGTAAAAAAATCTCTGGAGGAAAACCTGGAGATATTTCTGAAGAAATTATTAGTCGAATTTATAATCAAAGCCAAGGGAGATTTTCTGAAAAAAAATCCTCGAAAAATTAGGGAGGAATCCCTTGTGGAATATCTGTAGAAATTAGAAGTAGCTGTGGAAATTTCTGGTGAAATCCTTGGAAGAATTTCCAAATTAACCCTAGAACAAATTTTTGAAGGAACTGTCGAATTATTTTCTGAAAATTTCTGGATTAGTTTCTGAAGGCATCACTAAATGTTTAATTGAAGGAATCTCTGGAGGAAAATCTCAATAAATGTCTAAAAAAACTCTCAAGGAAACTCTGAACGAATTTTTAAAAGAATCCCTGTACGAATTTCCGCTCAAATTGAGGGATAATTTTTTAAAACAAAATGGAGGAATTTCAGAAGTAGATCATGCAAGAAGCTTTGCTAGATTCCTTTGTGGAATTTGTAGAATGGGAGAAATTTCTAAAGAAATCCCTTAAAAAAGTTTCCGTATCGAAGTTTTTTTGATAGATTCCATGAGTGAGCTTTTGGTCGAATACTCGGACCAATTTCCGAAAGAATTTCTAGAAGAATGTCTGAAGAATTTTTTGGTAGATTTTCAAAAGGAGTCTCCAATGCCTAGAGACATTTTTGAATAAATATCCAGAGTAAATCTTGAAAAAATCTCAAGCCGAATTTCTCAAGCAAACTCTGTTACATTCATTAATTCAATACAATATAATGTATCACTATAAGAAAGAACAAACATAGAAGAGTACGTGCAAATTTCTGTGACAAATAATGCACATAATTAGAACGTGGAATTTTCCAATATTGTCATGTAAACTAATTTTTTTATGTCATATGATTTCTATTACTCAGAGTGATTGCATGAAGACACGAAATAGTTATTTATGTAACGAGTTGCAAAAAGTTGATATTTTCAGCATGATTCGGCAAGCCTCGTTGGATAAATACGAAGAGTGCTGAAAAATCAAATTTTGCAACGAGTTCCATACAACATTTTATGCAATGATTTTTTTCATAATGCAACCCATTTGAGTTGCATAATGTTCATAATGCAACTCAAATGGGTTGCATTATGAACATTATGCAACTTTTTTTCATTTTTTTTAGTTGCATAATGAACCAGCACTGAAAAGTAGGTCATTATGATACTGAAATGAGTAGTATGAAATGGAAATAATGATACTGAATTGCATAAAGAAATTTATGCAATTCAGTATTATTATTTACATTTTATATAACTCATTTTGGTACCATAATGGCCATTTTTTCCGAACTGGCTCATTATGCAACTGAAATGAGTTGCATAATGAAAAATAGTTGTATAATGTTCATAATGCAACTCATTTGAGTTGCATTATGAACATTATGCAACTCAAATGGGTTGCATTATGAAAAAAATCATTGCATAAAATTTTGTATGGAACTCGTTGCAAAACTCGATTTTTTCAGCACTCTTCGTATTTGTACGACTCGTGCTGAAAAATCAACTTTTTGCAACTCGTTACATAAATAACTATTTGAAAATTACGCTTGGCGTTAGTATTGGAATGTTTAAATTTCCATTTCATTTCATTCAATTTTACATAAAAGAATTTCCTGCACGCTAAACTGTAGGCAAGTTCTATACTGTGTGTGATTTTACAATACAATGGAGAGTTGTGTTGAAAGCGATGGAGGTCATTTTGTTACAACAAACTCGATGTAACCATTTTGAACTGTGTAACACAAATTAACATGATACTGTTATTCATGTAAACTTACACGTGCTGTAATCATCGTAATTTTTATACACGAATTCAGTGTTTCAGTTAAAGTCAGAAGGTCGGATAGCTGTTAAGTTATACGGCGTGTTTTTGTAAAAAGGTCTAATGGCTCTTCATATGTTTCAAATGTTGTCCAGATCAAATGGAAGTTTACATGATTAGTTAAAAAAGGTCGAGTTCGCTGTAACAAAATAACCTCTATCGCTTTCAACACAATTCTTCATCAGATTGTAAAATCACAGATTTTCTGTAGTATGGAGCTTGCTTACAATTTTGCGCGCAAGAAATTATTTTACGTTAAATTTAAAGAAATCGTTCAAATATAACATCGGGTGTTGTTTTCAAAATGTCTTTCTATGTGACAAGTTATGTGATTTTCTTTGACATCCCACTCTAATATGTAGTTGAATTTTACTTGGATTTGTTTAATTATGTGCACAGTAAAAATGTGTAAAATTACAGAATGACTAAAGGGCTTGCAAGCTAACAATGTGATAAATTCTTTCTTGTAAAATTGAGTAAAATGAAACGGAAATTTATTCGTTTTAATATTTACACAAGGTGTTTTTAGCTTTTAGTTTAAATACACATTAATTAAAACAAAAAAAAAACTCAAGATGTAGATGTTTTTTTTAATGGCTCATATATTACCTAATTGTCTTATATCTATCCAAAGGAACGATCTATCTTGGTTCTAATATACACAGATCGAAAAAAGAGTGTAAAATTCTGTGACATATGATGCACATGATTGGAGCGTGGGATATCACAGAAGTTTACATGACATATCATGTAAAAGTCATAAAATATCATGTAAACTTCCATTATATGTCATGTAATTCAGCATGACTCTGAGTATTTACATGACATATAACACAAATTTACATGATATATCATGTAAACCATCATAACACAAGTTTGCATGACTAAAAATAAGTTTACATTACGTGTAAATATCATTATTTTTATCTGTGTAAGGTTGAATTTCAAAAGGGTGAACACGAAAGGCTGAGACTATAGATTCGTACCATAAGCCTAAAATCACTAAAGGCTTAAAACAAAAAAAAGGCTGAAAGTTCTTAAAAGCTTGAAATCAGTTACAATATTGGGTTTAGTCAAGAAAGTAATGATGTATCTCAACATTTTGTTTTTTATGCCTTTTGAGTTTCAGCCATTTGTTATTTAGCTTTTTGTTATTTCATCCTTATGTGTTTCAGCCTTTTGGTGAAGATACAGTGAAGACACACCTCGAATTTTCACGAGCACAAATTCGAAGATCCAAATGGCGATTCTATTTTTACCAGAAATTCGAACAAACCACATTCGACCAAAAAGCCGTCGACCTCATCTAACGAGTGCAACAGTTATTAATATTCCGAATGCCATGTTCGGATTAACCTAGCTCTCATCCCACCAAAAACATTTCAATAATCATGTTAGCCCCTAAAAATTGGAGCATCAATGCGACGGCGACGGCGTCCGTTGGCGTTGCTCTTGTTCGGTTTTCCCATCAACATGGCAATGCGCATAATCTAAGTCTAAGAGGTGGCAGCAGCACTTTTCAAGATCGAAATCTACGTCACCTCGTGTTTGGTGCCAATCAGATGTTGTCGTCCATGTCGCTCACTGGTTGTCGGTGTAGCTGCTTTCTTCACGCTTATTTTTCTCCGTCCCGGGCGGGCAGATGAACGAACATTGGACATGAATGAAGTCCTCTTTATCTAGTGTCTGGTTTTAGTTTTCACGGATGCATGGAAGACCGACGGTGGCGGTGGGCTAACTAACTAGATGCGTTAATGTGATTTTCACGAGAGCGCGCGAAACCGTTTTAGCTCTATTTTTGGACTACTGACTGCTGGTCGCGATTGAGATAAGCATCTCCTTTGACAGGGTACATCGCTGCTGCTGCTGAGAAATACTAAACGTCTTAGAGGGACTTCTTCTGTTAGGCATTACAGTACCACTGAGACGGAGCTTGCTTCTTAGCTTTTGCGTTCTAGGAATTTTTCTACAGTTATTAACTGTGAGCGAAAACATTTTCGACCGTACTGAAAATCGAGCTCGGAATTCTTTCAGCATGTTTCTCACATAGTATCGCAAAACCAAGAAAGCCCCCAAAGGGACTTGAGGGATCCCACAGTTAAATCATAGCACGCACTCACTACTCACTAGGAGTTGGGAAAGTGTAGCAGCAGTAATGAAAGCGTCTCAACTCGGAAGATGACAATCGCAACGAGTTTCGTTTTCGTTGGATGCGTTTCAAACCCCTAGAAGTGGCAGCGGCGTCGTCGTCAAAGCGTGTTCCACCGACCGACCGGAGGAGTAGTGTGGAAAATGAACGATTTGATTGGCTCGATTTGGGTAGAAAACTGCCGAGTGCCCTTTTCTGACCCTTAGGGCTTTTGGGATGCCTCATCGAACGTGTTGGGATATCGCTTGGTAGAAGGCAAGACGGATATGATTTACGACGCCTCATTAGTCTTTTTAGGGATCCGTGAGAGGGATCCAATCAACCGAATCCCTTTCGGTATGGTAGATATGTGAAATGCAAATGGAAGTGATGGTTAAATATTTGACTTCGAGTTTTGCTTTCAATGTCTGCGAATGCCATGGTGCTGACTGCTGAGAGCGATCTTTAACCCGCTGGAACACAGTGATGAACCCCAAGTGAGGTAGCTATGCTGCTGGCTGAGCAACCAGCGTGGTTAAACTCTCGACGATCATTATTCAAATTGATTGTGCCTAACTTGGTCGAGAGAGAAGCGCTTGATTGGTTCAGGTGGCAGATGGGATGCTGTGTACGGGATTTCTGTACCGACAGAGCACACAGTTGGCGATTCATTAGTCGAGGATCAAGTGATGCTTGAGGTGCATTGGTCGTTAGGGGGCACCCATTAAGTAGGCCACGCTTAGAGGGGAGGGGGTTGTGAAAGTGTGAAAAGCAATGTATTAGGTATAGGAAAAACCCGTACGAAGGGGGGAGGGGGGTTGAAAATGCCCAATTTTCGCGTGACGTACTTAATGGATGCTCCCTTAGGTATTTCTATTTTCTATCTCTACAAAGCTAGTAGATTTTGTTAATCGACTGTGGCCGAATACTACCCATGTTAGCTACAATCAACCCCATTTGAAAATTTATCATGTCATTGACAATTCATTTATTATATTAAACTTTATTTGTGAACAGTATTTGTTAACATAACTTTCTTTCATTCTTCTATTTCCAGGTAAGCGATTTTGACGAATTTCCTTGAATAGCGAACAATGAGATAACTGTGGTAAATAGAAAAATAGTTTACTGAAGAGATAAGGAAGATTCAAATAACAATTTGAAACTTCTGTCCAAAACTCAAAATAAACAACTATGACTTTTAAACCTTAAAAGGAAAAGAAACATCGCATTCAAAACTCTATTCAATTTAAATAAATCTAAAATCAATCGGAAAACCTCTTTTCGATCCTAATGATGCATACGTGATAACTTTGTCAAAGACCTGTGATGGAACAGGATCATTATGATTCTGTGAGTCACGGTCGTTGACTTGACAAGAAAAGACATTCAGTTCATCGAAATGTCTACTAACCCACGCATTTATTCCATCCCATCATGCACATCACACTCTTGCAGCCCTACAGTTAGACACCCACTCGATCCCTTCAAGAAGCTCCCGACCGATGCTCATCATCTCACGATCGATCGATGGATTGTTCTACGAAGATTAGCTGCTTCCTCACTGTGTATTCACTCCATTTGCAGAAAAATCTTGTCCACCCTCAAGACGATCGCATTAAAGTTCAGACACCTCCCGCGGGTCGGACTGGCATCGATCGTCGATAGTGTGCCGCCATCGATGCCATTCATTACTGCTAATGGTGACACGGATGCCAGGTTAGAGCCGCCAGAGACAATAAAGAAGATGAGTACCCAGAAATGCCAGATTAAGAGCGCATCTCGATGACGCCAGCCTGGCAGCCTCCGACCAGAAGCCCAACTCAAGCAACTTTGCCTCAAAGTGTATGCTCTTCAATCGGAGGAGTGTCATCCACCGTAGAAGAGCAACCATTTCACTCCGTTAGAGAGGTGTGCAAATGTGCCAACACTCCACAAACGGTTCCACGGTTGTTCCAAGAGGCTCGATTAGATCATCGTTCCGAACTCGTATGTGACTATGCTGCAGCTCTTGTGCGAAGTGGAGAAAAAACGCGATATTAGAAATAAATAATAATGGATGTCGCGAAGCACGCCACAGTGCCACACGATCGAACCCACCAAGTGCAGTATTATAAATAAGAACAGCGCGGAATTAATGTTCTGCCTTGGTACACTCGTGGCGTAGCGGACCGAGTGGGTACATTAATTAAGCGGAACATTGGCAAACATACAGGCACTTGGGACCATTATAATAAAGATTTAAATACGGTTCGATCACGACATCGGGACCGATCGACCAACCGACGACGACATGCAATGACGGCGAAGACGACATCGACAACTAAGCGCGATCGCAACTGTTCCGTTACGATCTCGAAATGTGTGCGACAAGCTGCGCCTGCGGATTTGATGAAGAGCCCGATTGGTGGCACTGTAAGAAATGTGAATTTAGAGCATTTTCAATCCATTTGGTCAATGTTCAATTTAAAATCAAAATTTAAACTTGTGCTTCTGGTGGGCATTGAACCCACGACTCCCAAATCGCTAGATGGGCGCTTCTTTCCTTTCAGCTACGGAGCCTCTTGACCATCTCCGTCCCCTTTCAGGCACAGAACTGAACTCGATTCCAATAATGCAGATGGTTTGTTCCTTTTTACAATTAAAATCTCCGTAGAATGGAATTAGATGAACATTAACAGGTCTCTGTTGTATGCGATGTGCAATGGATTTCTTTTCACAATTCAAATCTCTATTTGCTCATCAAACACGTGTTTCTGCATGAATGCCAAAGCAATCAAACGTTGTAGTTCACACTTGGCTTGGTTAGCCTAAGCAAGAATCAAGAAATTGACATTTGTGCTTCTATTTCAAAGTCTCTGGATCGTATAGAGAAAATTCTGATTGTATGTTAGACAGAGATTTGATAGTCATTTCTGATCATTCTTTTGAAAATAAAATAGTGAAAGAGCATAGCTTTGTTGACATTTTAATGAATTCCTCAATGATCTAAGGAATTTGGGTAGATGTTTTAGCAGTTGTGTGCTTTTCTCATAATAATTCCTGGAGAGTATTTTCGACGGCATCTATGAAGAAATTCTCAGTGGAATGCACACTGGGCCAGATCACGAATTTAGGAGGAAAAAAATATTTTGACCGTGAAGATGATGTTTTAGAGGTTAGGTGTCTTCGGCAATATTATTACTACTAATATGGGCTATAATTTGATGTATCTTAAAATTAGGGTGGTCCCGCAAATTATCAAAATAATTTCTTCAACTTTTTCAGTTTTCAAGTTAGCTTAAAGCAATGTTCTAGAAACTTTTTTTCAATCTATTTGGAGAAACTTTGCCGAAGATATCAACTTTGTAGGTCTTTTGTATATTGCGCTAGAGCAGTTTTTAAAAGTTATGGTAGGGTGGACCCAAAAATCTATTTTTTTCGAATAACTTTTTTGTTTCAAACTCTACGCAGTTTGTGTCTTCTACAAAGTTTTAGATCTGATTAATACGGTTATTTTCAGGTAAAAATTTTGAAAATCCATCAATGCGTTGATGAGATAAGGTAATTTTTATACAAAAAAGACGAAATTTTGGAATGCCGTTTTCTTTGAATGGGGTAAAAACGGGGATACAACTCCTGCAGGATTTGAAAGACGTAATACTAAGGCTCACCCTGTGCATCGAAGTTTTGGTGGATTGTGGTGGATTCCTTGTGCAATATTGCATTGAATAATACGATTTTTGTATGATAGTGAAAATATAAGAATCAAGAGTATTTTACGAAAACTTCTTGTAAGATTTCTACAAAATTCTTGGTGAGAGTGAAAACAATTAATAGAAAACCTGTGTTAGAATATATTATAAGGGATTCGTTGAGTAATCCCCGGAAGAAATCATTTAAAAAATCTTTGTAATAATTATAGAAGGGAAATCTCCTGATGGAATACTCAGTGGTACGCCATGTGGAGTTGATTACAAATTTTCAATATAAACCTTGGATAAATTAACGCGTTTATTTGGAATTGTCTTTTGAATCCTCGAGAGCTTTCTCAACATTTCAAGAAAACATCTTAATACAATTCTTGAAAACAAAAAAACAACAATTAACAACTGAGAATCCCTTATAAGTAAAGCAGTCGCACGAATTCTTGGTGAAATTTCTGAGCAAAGTCCTGAAGGAATTCTGGAGAATTAATAAAATAAGTTCCAGTTCCAAGGATACCAAGAAACTCATCGAAGCATCTGGAGTATTTCTGGTGAATTTTTAAAATGAAAAGTAGGAATAATTGATCTACACTTCTAAAATTTCAAGAAAAATGCAGAAAAAAATAATGTTTCGTTGTGCGTCTAGAGCCACCTTTACGATTTCAGCCTACCTGCTTTTATACACACTTAATTTGGAATACCGTGTTCGGTAAATTTTTGACGAAAATAGAACAGCCGTATACAGCTATACTGCATTGTTTACCTTTTGCATCAGTTTTTAACATTTGGTGTACTGAGCCTCAGTAAAATCGATTACCGAAGCTACCGAAATACTTCTGCTGTTTTATTTTCGTCAAAAAGTGCTGAACAGGCAATTCAGGATTGAGTGTGTAGTGACCATGGCTTCTCTCTGATTTCGCCAGACGTTATCAGAAGTTTCCCTAGAAATTCGTCTGTTTTTTAGGCCTAACTGACTGATTCGATTTATCTTCGTCGATTATACTCCAATAACTAGTCCAGTCTAGACATTCACAGTCATTCATTGAAAGCATCCAGGTAAATAGTAGGACCGAATACTTCTATCATTTTTCTTGTCATTATTAATGCTTGCAGCTCATCAGAGATGTATTACAAAGCATTTAAAAGATCACGCCTACTGTGGCAGCGTTGTATATTATGAATATGGAAATCAATTCCATAGATCGGGGACATCTCGTACCAACTGTACCGTTTATTAGCAGGTTTATAAATAATATCGATGGGAGTGACTTTGCCAAGGAGATTAATGTCGCTCCAGTGTCGAAACAGTGCAAACCAACATTAAATTCTGTATCTCACGAGTACATCCAGTTTTTCTAATAAACAAAACGATTTTAGGCGTAAAATTGCCCGAAGAATCGAATGAAAGGTGTTAAACAGACCGCGCGGATCATTATCCTGCTCATTTTGCCTCAATTCTTCAGTTTTTTTTATATGACTTATATGAAACTAGCTCTAAAACACTTATGAAACATGTATGCGGTTCACCTTGAAGGACTTTTCTGATGGATCAGATGTAGAGAATCGATTGGAAGTGATTGCAGTGACCGCGCGAATGTAATTATGCTAATTTTACCCTGATTCACCACGTATATCGAGTTTTGTATTAAATAAGCATTAAAACTCACAAAAAACTTATGGGTGGTATGTTAAATAGTATTTATTTAAAGGATTAAGATACAAGAGAAAAATTAGAAGTGATTGTGAGGATCGCGTGAATGTTATTATGCTCATTTTACCCCAATTCTCCACATATATTGAGTTTTGTATGAAATTAGCTACATAGCTCACAAGAATCTTATGAATGGTATGATGTGTAGGATTTATTTAGTAAATTATGATACAAAGGAGTCGATTAGAAGTGTTAGGGTCCGCAGATCGTCCTCGACTTGGTCGACCCACCTAACTCGCTGCGCTCCACGTCTTTTTGTACCGATCGGATGACTCTCGAGAACCATTTTAGTCGGGTTGCTATCCGACATCATGATGACGTGACCCGCCCACCGTAGCCTCCCGGTTTACGCGGTGTGGACGATGGTTCTCTCAGCAGCTGATGCAGCTCGTGGTTCATTCGCCTTCTCCAAGTCCCGTCTTCCATCTGCACTCCACCGTAGATGGTACGCAACACCTTCCGTTCGAAAACTCCAAGGGCGTTGGTCCTCTGCACGTAGGGTCCATGTTTCGTGCCCATAGAGAACCACCGGTCTAATCAGCGTTCTGTAGATAGTTACTTCGTGTTACGGCAAACTTTATTCGATCGTAGAGTTCTGCGGAGTCCAAAGTAAGCACGATTTCCTGCCACAATGCGCCACTGAATTTCTGTGCTGGCGTCGTTGTCGGCGGTCTCGATTTCATCACCGTCGATAGAAATTCGGAGTGGCAGGCGCGGTGATTCCTCCCTGAAGCCCTTTGCCATCATGTACTTTGTCTTCGACACATTAATGACTAATCCGACTCGCCTGGCTTCACACTTTAGTCGGATGTACGTTTCCGCCATCGTCTCAAATTTACGAGCAATAATATCAATATCATCAACGAAACCAAGCAGCTGAACGGACTTCGTGAAAATCGTTCCCCGCTCTCCTAATTACACACTCTAAGGCAATGTTGAACAGCAAGCACGAAAGGCCATCATCTTGCCTTAATCCTCTGCGAGATTCAAAGGGACTCAAGAGTGTCCCTGATACTCGAACTACGCACATCACTCGATCCATCATCGCCTTGATTAATCGTATCAGTTTATCCGGAAATCCGTATTCGTGCATAATCTGCCATAGCTGTTCTCGGTCGATTGTATCATACGCCGATTTGAAATCGATGAACAAGTGATGTGTGGGCACGTTGTATTCGCGGCATTTCTGCAACACCTGGCGGATGGCGAACATCTAGTCCGTTCAGCGCGTTCACCCATAAATCCAGCCTAATATTGCCCCACGAACTCTCTTGCAATCGGTGATAGACGGCGGCATAAAATTTGAGGGAGTATCTTGTAGGCAGCGCTCAGTCGCGCGGTAGTTCCCGCAATCCAACTTGTCGCCCTTTTTGTAGGTGGGACACACGATACCTTCCATCCATTCCAATCTAAGTAGGCATTCCTGAGGAATTCCAAGAGGGTTTCGCTAGGAATTTCTCATGCAGGTTTTCTTCATAAATTTCTTCAGAAATGCCTCCAGGGCTGTGCTTCCTCCAGGCATTCCTCCGAAAATTATCGCTGTAATTTTTCCAGTGATTTCTCCAATTGCTTCATGCCTGAAGGAGCTCTTTAAGAAATTCTTCTTGTTAGCCCTCAGTGCTTAAGAAGTTTTTCAATGGAATCCTCTAGGAATGCCTGCTGGAATCCTGAAATTCCTCCAAGGATTCCTCTTAGAATTTCTCCCGGAACTCTACCGGGACTCATCCGAAAATTTCTTGCGGAACTCCCGAGAATTGTTTGCTAAGATTGAGCATTCTTAGCTGAAGAGAAAAGATCTGAGGAGTTCCTGCTGGAGGACGTCTAAAATCAAATACTGGATGAATTCTAGCTGAAATTTCTCGAAAATTTTAACAATACCTGGAGAAGTCTTAGTCGGAATTTCTGAAGGAATTCATGTAGATATTTCTGGAAGTATCTATAGAAATCGTTGGAGAAATCCATGAAGAAATCACTGAAAAAATATTGGAAGAATCCCAGAAGGATTTCTCCAAGATTTCAGCAGGAATTCCTCTTGGAATCGCTCCAAGAATGTTCACCGCAATTACTCCTTATATTTCTCCTTGAATCCCCCGAGGATTCCTCCCTGGGGCACCTCAGGAAATCATTTTCTAGTTCCTCCAGGCCTGTTGGGATTCCTCGAAAAATCTCACATGAATCATCCAGAGATTCTTCCATGGATTTCTTCATGAATTCCTTCAGAAATTCATCTTGAGATTTTTCCAGAAATTCTTGTACCGATTCCTCCTGGGAATTCTCCAAATATTGCTCCAGAAACGTCTTCTGAAATTCTTCTTGTGTCTCCTCAAGGGATTCTTCTCGGAATTCGTCTTGGAATTCCTCTAGAAACGCCTGCTGGGATTCCTCTAAAAATGTCTTAAAGGGTTTTATCAATAATTCCTCATTAAATTACTTCTGTGATTGATCCTGTTTTTGCTCTTAGGAATCCCCCAGGAATTCTTGAAGGAAGAACTCGGCACCAACATTTCAAAAGGGCGTAACTGCATTTGGAAGTAATACCTTCTTTCAAAGCTGTAGGTCGTACTGCCCCCCTTACACTCAAACCACCGTGGTTGTCGGAAAGAGGAGAGTTTTTCCCATCTAGTACTTGTTGTGAAAAACATGGAAATCATAACGCATGATCCACAGCTTTAAAAGAAGGTGATGATTCCAAAAGCAGTTACGCCCTTTTGAAATGTTGGTGTCGAACTGTCCAAAGGCATTTAGTAAAAAATCTTGGAAGGCTTCCACCAGATGCCGTAATGTACATATCAATTATTCCAAAGGTATTTTATGCAATTCAGTATCATAATTTCTATTTTATCTACTCCTTTCGGTATAATTTAGGGAAGTGGAACCATCTCGGCAGGGGTCCTATTTTACGCACTTTTCTGCTATAACTCAGCCAATTTTGAAACAATTGACACAATTTTTGGAACGCTATGAGATAAGTATAGTATCTAGCCGTGTAAAAAATTTCAAGTCAATTGGTTTGGAATTGACTGAGTTATAGCGAAGAGTGCCCAAAATACCGGCCATTGCCCAAGTGATTCGCTACCCTAATTAACATTTTTTACGAACAGGTTAATTATGCAACTGAAATGAATTGCATAATACCAAATAGTTGTATAATATTCATAATGCAACTCATTTGAGTTGTATTATGAACATTATGCAACTCAAATTAGTTGTATAATGAAAAACATCATTGCATAAAATTTTGTAAGTAGCTAGCTCGTTGCAAAACTCGATTTTTTCAGCACTCTTCGTATTTATTCATTGGATGAATGTGCGACTC
>NC_085137.1:24118345-24143345 GCF_035046485.1 Aedes albopictus
GGCGATGTGGAGATGAAGACCATGATGCTTGATTTGTTCCGATAAATCCGCGAACAGTAAGCTCCCGACGGGAGGCCCAAGGTGTCCGACCTTCAAGAGAACTTCGGCAGTTCAGGTAACGCAGCTGAACCTGAATCATTGTGACGCAGACCAGCAATTGCTATGCCAAACAGTCGCTGAGTCGGGTACGGATATCGCCATCATATCGGATCCCGCCGGTAACGGAAACTGGGTCGCGGATGGGTCCAAAATGGCGGCAACATGAACAACAGAGAAATACTCAGTCTAGAAGATGGTGTCTGCGAGGGCTTCGTGGTCGCCAAGATCAACGGGGTCTTCTTCTGTAACTGTTATATGCTTCCTCGGTGGACTACAAAGCAGTTCACGCAAATGCTGGACTGTATGACGGCGGTATTGACAGGTCAACTCCTATAGAGTGCACTGGTCATGCTCGATGGCCAATATTGATACTTTGCTCGAAACGGAGTGGAATGTATTATCGACGTTACTTTTTGTAGTCCTAACCTAACAAGTAGTTCGAACTGTAAGGAAGAAGATACTTACATTCTTAGTGACTACCTCTCGTTTCGATGCAGTATTGACTACAATAACAGCAGGCAGCAGGCTTAGGAAGAGTTGACTAGACCAAGGCCAAGCCTTCGTAGAAGTAAGATGTCATACTTCAACGACGAGATGTTTAGGCAGGTGCTCCACCGTGACTTACTTGGTCTAACCACCATTCCTTTGAAAGTCTACCCTAAGTAGAAATGGGAGGTCACCGTCGTACTGTTGGTATCAGGTATCAGAAGGCCGGCTCTAGAGGCGTACTGTTGGACTTCAGTGTAGTGACACACATACACTACATCCAGCTATTGCGCACTTGTCCTGCGTTTGTTTACGGGCGAGTGAGTATACGCGACGGATGCAACGCGCTTGTACTGATGAGGAGCGCGATGAACGAAGAGTGGCTCTTAAGACTGAGATAGGAGCAAGCAAAAAGGTTTGCTATAAGAGCCTGTATTAGAGTGCCCATACTAACCCGTGGGGTAACGCCTACAGGGTCATGATGGCTAATACACAAGGTGTACTTACTCTTACTGGACAGTCTACAGAGATGCTGGACTGTGGTACAGAGATGCTGGACTGTGGGGCTTTTTCCACATCGTGACCCTAATTCTAAGTCTTCTTTTGAAGGACCGTCGGGGCTGGCGATGAGGGTAGTACCACCAAACTTAAGGAGATTGCAATATCCCTTAGCGTATGCTTCAGGTCTGGTAGACATTCCGAACCTGGCCTGAAAATAGCCATTGAACAGATTCCCAATGTGTACAGATCTACTATGCAGGAATGTCCTGAAAAGTGGTAGTTGTCGAAGGTTTGGTTGAGGCCTAAACATCTGGTCCTATTTCCAAAGACGGGAAAACCCTCCCGAATATTCGTCGTCTTCAGACCAATACAATTGCTGGATACGGCGGAGAGGGAAATAGCTAAAGTGCTGTAGTGACCCTCGATGTAAGGACTATTACCAGAGCTCTCCTACGTCTGGGAACTCCCAAGTACTCGTACAAGATTCTCGGATTTTTTTTCAAAATCGTGTACTGGTATACTACACAGAGTTGGGTCACAGCTTGAATCTACTAAAGTCATCTCAATAGTATTTATTGTAACACTTGCAAACGTTTCTCCATTTCAGCCATTCGTGAGGATCGCACCCGAGGTGGCCGATCGACGTATCAATGCTCGTACACACTCCCTGGAACAATCCTCAGCCCGTCGCTTGGAGGCAACGACGGCAGCAGTAACTTCCCGTACTCAAATGCCTCGCAAAGGGGCGGTGGTGGTGGACCCGGAGGAGGTCCGTACTCTTCGGGCGGTCCGGTCAACTTGACCGGCCATCAGCTGAAGATCGAATCCGGCCAGCAGGACTACAATAGCAATTCCAACGGGGGTAATGGCGGCAACGGTGGTGGCATGCGACCGGGCATTCCTCAGCTACTGCAGGTTGGTAATCTTTTTGAGGTTAACGTAGACGATCGAGGCTGAACGTGGATATTTCTTGCAGGAAATCATGGACGTCGAACATCTGTGGCAGTACAACGCGACCGAGCTGGCCCGGTTAAATCAGCCTGCGCCTCCGGTAAGCAGTGCTGCCATCGCGGCCAATCCGCTGCTCTCCAGTGCGGGCATCTCGAGCGAAAGCAGTCCGGACCTGATCGCGAACCTGTGCAACATTGCCGATCACCGGCTGTACAAGATCGTCAAGTGGTGCAAGAGTTTGCCTCTGTTCAAGAACATTTCGGTGAGTTTCGGAGGAGTTAGATGTTCACGTAATATAGAAGTTTTCTTAACTGTCACGTTTTATGTTGCAGATCGACGATCAAATCTGTCTGCTGATCAACTCGTGGTGTGAACTGCTGCTGTTTTCGTGTTGCTTCCGTTCCATGGCGACTCCCGGTGAGATCAAGATCTCGCTCGGGAAGTCGATCACGTTGGAACAGGCCAAACACAGTGGGTTACAGGTTAGTATTGAAGTTCTAATAACTCTTTGAATCCGTAACGAAAAATTACTCAAATGATCTTCCAGACTTGCATCGAACGAATGCTCAACCTCACCGATCACCTCCGGCGGCTACGGGTCGATCGTTACGAGTACGTTGCCATGAAAGTGATCGTTCTGCTGTCGTCGGACACCTCAGAACTGAAAGAATCCGAAAAGGTTCGTGCCAGTCAGGAGAAAGCCCTGCAAGCCCTCCAAGCGTACACGTTAGCGCACTACCCGGAAACGCCGGCCAAGTTCGGTGAGCTGCTCCTGAGGATCCCGGAACTGCAAAGGACCTGCCAGGTAGGCTCAGCGGCTGAACTGAAAGACTTCAGAGGTCAAACTGATTTGCAGCTTTCATTTCAGGTGGGAAAAGAGATGCTAACAATCAAACCGAAGGACGGCGAAGAGCCTTCGTTCAATCTGCTGATGGAACTGCTCCGAGGGGAGCACTGAGCTCCAGTCCGGAAGTCGAATAACTGATCGTGCCTCATAAGTTCTAGTGTTTTAGAAGAAAAGAAAAGAAGTGCCCCAATCAGCAGCAGCAACCACATAAAAAAGAATGATCAAAGAAGGCGCAGGAACGCCTTAGGTCATCCATTCTCTCACAAACACTCACATGCATCTGCAGCGCTCTCTCTTCCCCTCTCATCATTTCCATTCAACTGTTGTCACTGGAAGTGAGAAGCGAGCCGTCGTTGCCAGCAATGGCAACCAACCCAGCAGGCGACCCTCAAACTTCAAGTTGCTTCCCTGCGAAGAAGGGTGAAGCAAATCGTAAACCGAAATCAAAACTCTTTTAGACATTGTGATTTTAATTCGTAATCCAATAAGTAGAGCGAGTTTATTTTATTCTTTTTTACATAGTTTTAGTCAGATGTTTAATAGATTTTTATTTTTCATTTCTGCGATTTTATATTTGTCTGTTGCAAGAAGATTTTTTCCTTTTATTTAAACAACTCATGAAATATTTTTAAAACGATAATCATTTACAATCGTTCTAAACGTTTTGCCCGGTGGTACGGGCGGGGCTGGTGCTCCGCCCCGACTGTCGGGTCCCCTTCGAAAAGAAATGAAAAAAAAAAACTTATCGCATAGATAATGCGATGCAACGTTGTCTTTTCCAGGTACTAAATGACATTTTCTTCTATGGACTGACATAATTTTGACCAATTCATTTCAAGATTTTTATGTGATTCACTTTAGATAATAGTTTATTTTAGTCGGTCGATCGACTCCAGTTGGCCAATTTCATTTAAATTCTTACAGGTTTTTTGTGAAGAATCAAGAGAAAATGTTGAGTCTAGTTCCGTCTACACATACACAGCTGTTTATTGAAATGATCATGGAAAATGTTTCAAAATTCGACTGCTTCTTTACATAAGCGTAACTAGGTCATAGCTCTAGGGGGGGGCCAAGGCCATGTCGATATAGATTTTTTATACTAAAAAGAAACTTTTCACCTGGATTCCGTGATTTTTTTCCGAAATGGATTTTTTTGGAGGGGGCCAGGCCCCCCCTGGCCACCCCCTATTTACGCCAATGCTTCTTTAATTTTCATTGTTTGGGCATGAATGCTTGCATTGTACTAGAGATGCATCACAAGCATTTAAGCGGCCAGGCCTACTATGAATACTGTGTTCTTACGTTACGTTGCCAGTAAAAGTTTGTTTCCCTTATTTTGTAGTCGAAATCATTCTGAAAAAGTGTTTCCATAATTCATAGATATTGCACTAGATCTCCACGTTTTATATTTTGAATGAATCATGATCTATTTCTTAAAACTGTTAAAATTTCCACATTTCTTTATTTTTATGTGTCGAAACTCGAGTTTTCTGGTCAAAATCCATAGAAAAAAAGTGAATTTTTAATCTGGAACTGCTCGTGTACCGTGTAACCATTAAGTTTCCTTATAGATTTGTAAGTCAGAGCTCATAGTTAAGTTAGGGACTTATTTATTAGACAACAGTTAGCAGTTAGCAGAACAATAGAAAAGAATAGTTTTCCATTTTAACGCAAGACACTAGACGAAAATTATTTGTATTGTTGATTGATACAAGTTTTCTGTTGAGGTACGCTTTTTAAAGGAAGAGTCAGGAAGTGTTTAAGTTTTCCCCCCAAACTGTCCGTAGTGAGGTGATTCGCCTTCGAAGAATGGCAATCGACATAGTTGTAGCGAAGTTTTATTTTTAATCAACTGAAGCGTTCAAAGCTGAGATAAATATTTGTTTTTAAGATTCAGTAGGTAAATAAGTTATCGTGTCATCGAAAGATCTTCAAACCTAGACGTTAAGACATGCACAATTCCATCTTGCATATAATGAAAGGCGACTTTTCCTTCCCATCACAGTATAACACAAACGGTTTCCAACTTTTCTTACAAGTGATAGAAAAAAAAAACTAAAGCGCAATCAAGAAACGCCATCGCAGCAAGCCGTTCCGAACGATATAACGCGTTTATATCGCTAGCGGAGCCCCGTTGCCATGGTAAACACGTAGAGAATCACACACGAAGAATAAAGTTTCACATCTAGCGAAATATTTGAAGAAAATAATAAAACTTGAGGAAGAAGTGTGCCTTTTTCTGGTAACAACAAGAAGGAAACATTACAATTTTTGCGATAGACGTAAGGCTATTTTATACGAAGAAAGTAGAAAAACCGAATAATGTAAAAGAACTAGTAAGCGTAAATGACTGAACTTTTTAGTCTAGTGTTAGTTAATGAGTATATACTTGTGAAAAAAATCCTCCCGGAAAAGAGAAACGATCACTCCCACTCGTAAGAAATACATACGAGTGATCTTTCCTTGCGGGGAGAAACGAACTTTTTGAAACGTGTTTTTTTGAGATCCGATTTGAAGTTAGAACAAAACTCTTTGATAGTTGCAATATACAATAACATCCAATCATCGGATCAACACACAAATCTAGCTTAGTGAGAAAGATAGAGGAATCTTTCCCAAAGGCAGGGAGTAGATCAAATGTTTTTCTTTTCCTTTATATTGTATGTGGAGTGCAATACTGTTTTAGTCTCTGAGTGTGTAACTTCCAATCCGACGAGAAGAAAAACATTTTTTTATGGAGGGCATTTCCAGCTTTTTTCATTAAACCGGAAACAAGCACGTTTCAACCCCCACTTCAGATTTCTGTGAGAGCAAGACGTGATTTTCACAAGCTTTTTTGTTTCAGTGTACATAGGCGTTGTAAGCATAAAACAAAACAATATTCTTTCAAGAACGATGAAAATGTTTTCCAAGAAAATATGGAAATATGTGATGATTTAAGTGTAAAACTAAGTACTAGTGTTAAACATAATGAAACCAGACGTTAAGGAGGAGGAAGAAGAAGAACAATACAGAAACAACTAGCAAAATATACAGCTACTTAAATCGAATTCGGCAACACGGAAACGCAAATTGAAATGAAATCATCGCGAACAAAAAAAAAAACGAATCCGGAATATTGCAGTATTTTTAGGAACGTACTTTTTTCTACTCGAAACCCTTTAAAAAAGTCCGTATCTGTTTTTTTAATCGATAAAATTTATCTAATTTATCTAAGTTTCATTTTGTTAGTGTTGCCACTAATGTGTTTTCTGAAAACACTGAAATCATCAAAAGCCGCGAAACAATACTTCATTGCTAGGAATATTAGAGAAAGAGAGAGAAAGTGGTTAAACAAAACTCAACAGCAGACATTACACGCAAGCAAACACATTATATTACTTGTACTTAAAAGCAAAGTTCTCTAGATTTACCTAATTATTATTTTGTGTTTCGAGAAATAACGGACTCGTGGAATAATGCAGTACCCTCCCATTCGAGAGAGCAAATCGCGCACCGTACATACAACATTCTCTCTGTGTCTATTTTTTTTTTTTGAGTGGTGGGCGGCTTCTGGGACGATTAGTAACTAATTGGACCCAGGCGGCAGGCTCACCCTTATTGTCGGAATGGGAGCAAAATTGAAATATACATATATTTTTTATTAAAATAAATATCAGTTTATAACGTAGTGGTTGAGGCTGAAGTCGTTAATGATCCGAAACTCTTTGTTCAGTTGAATGTCCATTAGATGGTCCTATATCACCATCATTACCAATCAAGTAAAAATCCTTTTGACCAACGGCGACTTTTTACTTTACTAAAAACCGGCCATTTTTTAAATCTTGCTGAGGCGACCTCTAATCATTGAAAGTTACCGTCAAACAAATGTTTGTTTCTAGCATCCTCAGGTATCATTTACAGGGTGAGCTCCCAAGATTTCTGACTATGTGTAATTTTTGAACACACTAAGTCCAATCATATTGTCAAACTAGGAATAGAAAAACATAGGACTTATTTTCCGGCACACTTAAGTTTTCCAAAAACAGTTGTTTATCCTAGTAGTGGTGAAAGATTTAACCTTATACAAAGTGAGCTCGCTTTATCTCATTATTAGGGTAAATGTACCAATAGTGGTGCTATTAGTAGCTCCTTGTGGAAAAATAATTGAATAAAATTGATAATACTACAAAATAAAAAGTCTGAAAACGTTAATCGGTAGTTTTTCACTTAAATTTGCTAGGAAAAATGTAAAAAACATTAGGGGTACTCACTAAACAGATTAAATTGCTGCGTAAGCCATGATTTTCTGCTTATTTGAAATGTTTCATGATTTTGCGAATGAAATAATCAAAGATTGCCTCACGCAGAAAAATGTATTGTAAAAGTAACCATATTTGACTTAAATTCAATAAAAATTTCAATTTGTTTTAGCTGCAATGAGAAAGTATGATTGTTTTTACAATCCAGTATTGTTGTCCTTCAACAATCAACGATTATTGAATACACAAGAAATACGTTTGAAATTACAAGAACTTTTCTAGTTTGACAAGCTGTCAAATTTGACTGAAGGTTGAAAATAAAATAGTATTATTGTTTTTAAAGGAGCTTTCTAGTGAATTCAATCATATCTATCATGAAAAGTAAAATCAGAATTACGAATTGTACGGTAGATTCCATAATAGTATTTTAAATTCAACAATATCAATGCATTCCCATGTAACCACGCTGCTCAAGCTGCACGCAGAAAAATGTATTGTAAAAGTAACCATATTTGACTTAAATTCAATAAAAATTTCAATTTGTTTTAGCTGCAATGAGAAAGTATGATTGTTTTTACAATCCAGTATTGTTGTCCTTCAACAATCAACGATTATTGAATACACAAGAAATACGTTTGAAATTACAAGAACTTTTCTAGTTTGACAAGCTGTCAAATTTGACTGAAGGTTGAAAATAAAATAGTATTATTGTTTTTAAAGGAGCTTTCTAGTGAATTCAATCATATCTATCATGAAAAGTAAAATCAGAATTACGAATTGTACGGTAGATTCCATAATAGTATTTTAAATTCAACAATATCAATGCATTCCCATGTAACCACGCTGCTCAAGCTGTAACGCATGCATAAATTCGTTGTAAATAAAGTAAACATTATTTTGTATGTACACTTGAAGTTGAATTAAGGTGGACAAGGGCCCCAATAAAGCCATATGAAATTAATTTCAATGCGACTATATTGGGGCCCTTTCCCACTTTATTTCATCTTTTAAATTGTGCATACAGAGTAATGCTTACTTGATTTACACCGTATGTATGCATGCATTAAGGATTTAGCGGCGTGATTACATTTGGGTTGTTCATATGCAGTATGTTATGTGTTAAATAAAAATAATGAAAATTGTTAATATAAGACTTTTCTTTCAAGTCTAGAAGATATATTGATTGGTTAATATACTGCCCCCACTCGCATAATTGTCCCATATGAATAGAACTCCCAGCAAAAATGGGACTGTTATGCGAGTGGGTGCAGTCTCGGGTGCAGTACAGCAATGCTAAATATTTTGATCTCGAATAACTTCCCTCGAATTCCTCTTACTCTGAGAGGGAATTATTTATAGTTTATAAACTATATAAAAACAAAATATCTAGAAAAAAAATCATCTGTAAATGTGTATTTTTAGCTCAAGTTTAGGTTTATATGTCTACAATATCTATTTTTCGATTTTAATTTGTTTAGTTTCTGCCTTTTTATGTTTTTACAATGTTTATTTTTTGTTTGATTCTTCGCCAACAATTACGTCACAAATTACTTCGTTTAAATCATAATAGTCACAGCATCTTAAAAATAGTCTGGATTCTACTACGTGCAAATTGATAGGCTTCGTATAGAAGTTTTGTATGTTATGTATTGTTACTATTGAGTCTTTTTTTACTAGTTCAAATGACTGCAAGTGATCGTCGTACTTTTTTGAAATATATGCTTCACAGGTTAAATGTAGTTCGTTATTTTCGTTAACCAGAATTTCAGAAATTTGGAAAACATTCATCAATTTTGCCTTCTGTATCACAAAAACAGTGCCCTTTTTGAAATACGATCCTTGACAAAAGAAATTTAAAATGGGCGATGCTTTTGGAGTTTCGTAGAAGATTTTAGGTGACACAAATTCATTGTTTACCAAGTTGTAGGCAAATTTCAAACCAGACTTTATAGCCAATGAATAGCACGAGTTTCGTCTGTTACAATTTACTTTGGCATATTGTTTAGGTTCTTTATGTTTAGCTTCATATCGCATCGACCATTGTAGACGCAACGCGCCACTTTTTGAAATTGCTGTGGGATAGTGGGTCAAATTGTGATGCTTGGGTTTCAGAGTATCTTGAAATAGTTCTATGTACAGTTTATGATGCTTCTCGATCAATACTCTCAGTTCATCGATCAGTTCATGCTGAACTTCCCTAAGAAGCACAATGTGCAAAATCCTAATCAGTGTACACAAAAATGTCCAAACTTTATCTTTCTTAGGGATTAATGGGCCTATGATTAATGGCAGAAATGTCATAAATGTTTTGCTTTCACTTGCTGTCATTTTCAAGTTTTTTTTCTTCAAATTGGTTTCTTGGATATCGTTGATAATATTTGCCGAGTTTAAATCCCCATACACAAATAAATTTTTACGGTGGTTCAAGTCGCTCAAAGTGAAATATTTCTTTGTCATAATGAAGTAATGCAAACTGTGCTGCAGATCATAAATGCAAACTCCTTCTAGCATATCATGCATAACATCAAAACTGAAGTTATCGGTGACGTGAAAGGATGGAATCTGGTTAAATATGCTTGGCCCTTTTATTCCTGTCTGTGACACATCTGCAAGTTGAACATCCTTTTCGTAATTACTCTTCGTTCGGTAAAACTCTCCATACTCTTTGTAATCAGTTTCAGTTTGACTACGAATACGTTTACAAATTCGGCAAAAATAATTTGCTCGAAAACATTCGACAAAACTTAGGATGCCATTTACTCCTAAATTATCACCTAATACAAATCCTAGAACAAATCGAATATTTCTTTCCGTTCCATCATAGATGATATTGATGCCTGTAGTTTCGAGCTGAGACAAAGTATCTATCAGTTTATATAAAACACGTTCAAGAGGAAAAGCTTTTCTATCTTCCGTTTTAATAAAACCAACTGTTAAAATGTTACTTATCCTTCCTAACAAATAACTAGGCAGGCATGGGATACTCATGTAGATTCCGCAAATCGACGTTGTTCGGGCGTGATGTGACGTGGTGTCAACGGTGGTAAAATCATCGAAGAAAATGTTAAGTGGTACGATTATTCCTTCGGCCATATCTTCAGTTTTCCGCTGCCAAATAGATCCGTCCACCATGCTTCTGAACAGTCCATCCTCAGACTGTTTGAGATTTTGTAGAATCGTCTTAAATACTTGTTCTGATTCTAGATATTTGGTGAGCATAAATTGTATTGGCATCAGAACACCTTGAATTTGATCCACAACCTGCAAAATGTACAAATACATTATCAAATAGTTTCAGAAGAATTATTACAACATTGAAATTACCATTTGTTGCTCAGAGTTGAGTACCGCCGGTCTTAGTTCTTCGCTGATACTGAATAATACGGGGGGTGAATACAGTCCTTCATTCTCCAGACGTTTTAGAAAGCTGTACTCGGTCTTCACGTCGAAGGTATTTAGAAGCTGGGCAATTGTGTTCTTACACTCAACTGTCATCATTCCTGCTCCACACATATCATCGATAACTGAGGTCAGCGGATCGATTACTGAATTGAGGATATCGCTTTGCATTTCAAATGCGGTTTTCCGTGGAAGGCTATCTTTACTCAACCACTTTAACATTAAGCACATACATGATTTGTTCATACTCTTGCAGATAGTGTCCACATCTACCAATGCTTGAGGCAAGATCAAAACTTCTTTCTCTTTCTGGACTGGTTCATTCTGCTCTTCCGGGATAATGTTTAGGTGTTGCCCTTCATAAGACGTTGATGGATGATTTTCTTGAATCGATGAATTTTCTCTACACATCTCATTTAAATCCTTATGTACTTTATTGATATGCTCTCGATAGCTTTTTAGTGATGAATATCTTCTGTTGCAGCCGGTAAACACACAAGTGTAACCATCTAGATCATCATGATATCTTCTCAAATGACGGAAGTATTGCTCCTTTGACGGCGCCTGCCATGTGCAGTTCGGTAATTGACAAACAATCATTTTAAACATTTTCTTCGATGTTCGCTGCTACCGACAAAACTTTGGTTTGATTCTGTGCTTCGGGAGAAAACCCGTACAAACAATGGCCGATCAAATTCCAAGCGCCGGCTGATTCTCGGGGATACGGTATATCATAGGCCTTGAAAATCTTGAAGCAAACATCAAGGGCCTTCAAAAATGTCGGAAGTTGATAGAACACACCGCCCGTGTTCACCAGGAAAACACTCGGCTTAGCCAGGTTCTCTGCTACAACAATAACGAGAGGAGCAAGTGCTATTCCCTTGCTCTTATAGCGCGAAGTTAAGCCCTCCATATGCTTCTCAAGCTCAGTGAGAGATTTCATCCACATGATGAAACTATCCCGTGCTTCCAGATATGAAGGTTTCCATTTAGTCTTGTTCGGTAGCGTTAACACGACAGACGGCAAAATGTACACGATGAGTGTTGCCGATAGCCAGTCTCGAGTATCTGTTTAAAAAAGATGCACATATAAAAATATTATTTTTTACCCATAAAAAGTAAGTCAGATTATTTTTAAGTTGAAAATAGAGTTGTCATCAGATTATAAACTAATATTATGATTTCAGTTCAAAACCGAATAAGCGACATTTTTTCTTTTACTTCCGCTGCTTTTGCCTTACGTTAAACACAATGTCGGAAGTGGGACGCTGTATTGTGCACCTGGTACTCTATACACAGCGCCCCACTTCCGACATTGTGTTTAACATAAGGCAAAAGCAGAGGAAGTAAAAGAAAAAATGTCGCTTATTCGGTTTTGAACTGAAATCATAATATTAGTTTATAATCTGATGACAACTCTATTTTCAACTTAAAAATAATCTGAAAGGAAAAAGCAGCGGAAGTAAAAGAAAAAATGTCGCTAATTCGGTTTTGAACTATAATAATAATAAACTATCAAGCTGTACTGTCCAGCGAGGGGTAACTTGTACAAACAAAGCATTTACCTACCAATATGCAGTCCGATCTTTAAAATTTACATACTATTTCAACACTAGTTATAATTGCTAGGATAAAAGCACTTCGTAAATCGTGTTTTGAAATACTGTTATTACACGCGATGTCTTCTAACACTTATTTTATAAATAATTTGAAGCATCAAGACAAAGTATTATTGTTTAACAAATATATGATTAGCAACACACAGGCAAACCATCATTTTTACCGAAAAGAATTGTTTAAATTTTGTCATATTAACAATAAGTGCAGCAATTAGTAACTTTATCTTTTTGAACTTTTCCATATAAAATATCAAAATTCTGTTTTCTATGAAAATAAACTGATAGAAAAATGTGTATTTCAACTCAAATGACATTACAAATTGCACAATTTTGCAAGTAACTGTGGACAAAAACTTGCTGGAGACATACAAGTCAGGTTTTTTTTAACACGGTTTCTATTTACGCGGCCGTTAATGAAAACTCCATACAATTTTTTTTTGGGTCCTGTTTTTGCATGATTTGTCGAGAAGCGTTAAGACTTTTGTTACGCGTTTTTATTTTTAATTTTGAACTGACTTCAATAATTAGCATGGTACGTATCTCCGAGTAAAAAAAATCTTACTGTCTCTTAATTTAAGTGCATTAAATACATACCCTCATTTATTGTATCATCGGTCAATAGTTCCAGCATACATTTTCCTGCATGATCAGTTACGTCTGCTTCATATACTGGAAGAATCCGGTCGCGAAATTTGCTCCACCGCTCAAACAGTGAATTCTGTTTGGCATTAAACTTGAAGCTGAAATCCAGCTGCACCAGCTGATATCCTTCCGAGTTATGAAGGGCAGGAAACAGTTCCAAGATTTTCTCGCAAGTCAAATTCTCAATTTTCGATATCTCCCACAATCGCAGAGCGCTAGTTGCTGCCCACTTTTCTTGTACCAAATTCCACTCGTCTTGGTTGTGGCGGATCCACGTTTTCGTTTGATGATATTCTTCAACTGTAAAAAAAAATACGGTAAGATACAGGAGAATCAAACAGGTCAGACTGGCTCTTCATATAATGTTATCACAGAGAAACAGACGTAACACTTGAAACAAATTACGTTGAAAAACATTGTGACGAAAGCGAACCGCCGTATTATGGCCAGAAAGCCTTCGCCGCGAGTGACCCACTACCAAAAAATTGATTCATCCGTTAAAAAGGTGATCGATGGGAAGCGCCCGGAGTGTGGCGTCTGTTTCTCTGTGCTTGAAGCATATTTCATAATTGGACTCACTGGCTTTTTCTGAGAAGCTGCTTTGTTCGCTCGAGGATGAATTCCCTTCGGATGGCCCGGCCTTCGGAGCAGGTCTATTAATGGGCTTATAGTTCGCGTTCCGGTCATGCAATAAGCCCTTAGCTAAGCGTCCAAGTCTGACTCTCTTGTTGTCAACAATTTTGAATGATGGTTGATACCACGAATGCTGAAACATAAAAAGACGACATTGTATTGAATGGAACAACGTTCGTGCCAAGAAATAGAAAACTAATGATTATTTGCATTAAGTCTTTATATAGGGTCTTGTACCATTTGGGCAGGTGTACCTATTTTGGGCACTTGCTGCTATAACTAAGTCAATTTTAAACCGATTGATTTGAATTTCTGTATAGAGTTAGGCACGTACAGTATCTTCAGAAGGCCGGCTCCAGAGGCACGTTATCCTCCATTTGGGACGTACAGTATCTTACTCTGTACAAAAAATCAAATCAATCGGTTTGAAATTGACTTAGTTATAGCCAGGGTTATAGCGGCAAGTGCCCAAAATAGGTACACCTGCCCAAATGGTACAAGACCCTAATAAGGGTCTGTCCATAAACTACGTAGACTTATTTTGGGCCATCTCAGACCCCCACTCCCCCTCCGTAGACTTTTGTTCAAACAAAATTTTCGAAATTTGTATGGAGCGTAGACTTTGGCTAGAACCCCCCGTCCCCCCCTAAGAGTACGTAGTTTATGGACAGACCCTAAGGGGTGATACACAAATTATATCACGCAAAAGTCAACCTGTTACCAAACCAACCCCCCGCCCCCTCCCCCCTATGTCACCTATGCGCATGTCCCCTTGGCAAGTTATTACCACAGACAAACAGGCGTAGCAATCCGATAATTTAAAAACTTTATGGTTGGCCAACTGCCCATCCGTGGCGCACACATCGTTTTTGTTCGAGTTTGGCATTTTTCCACTACCAACATCTAGTTTATGGTCGGCCAAACTTAGTCCTTAATGTCGAATATGTTCCCGTGAATATGACTTGAATTGACAAATGGTCGATGTGTTACGTCTGTTTGTCTATATTGTTACTATCTCAAATTGACTCACCTCAGGTTCCGTCGGAAAAATAGAATGCAGTTCGGCGGCCAGTCGAGTTAACTCCACGCTTGTCAGAGTGCCAAATTTATCCTTGAACTCATCGACGATAATATGGGTGACTGCTTTCTTCTGCGCCTTCGTTAATATTTTGCACTCGTTGTAGGTGGCCAAAACCTGCTTTCCTTTTGAAGATTTGTTCAAGAGTAGCGTTGCTGTTAGTGTTTCTCGTTGCAGTACTTCTTCTCTTTCTTGAGCTGGTGAGATTGATGACACAGGTGTGAGTCCCTTAAAATACAATGTAGTTAAAATACCTGTTTTTTTTTTCAATTTTACTTTACTCACCAAAGATTTTCTCCAGTTGTTTAGACCATGCACAAGCTTAGTACGATCGGCGAGATATGGCTTCTGTACCACTTCTTCTAGTTCCTGCCGTTCTACGATCTTCAGGGTTTCCAAGTTGTAGCCGTTTTCTGTTCAAACGAAATAAAATTAATGATGAAACTACTTACAAATCGTTTAGATTTTTACTATTATGGTCCATAATTTTGCTTAGTGTGGCTGGCAGGGTACCCGGGTACCTTTCTGGATTTCTATTCTCGAAACTGAATGCCTGAATTGAATGAGTACTAACTTGTAACGGAAAATTCATCATTTCAATTTCGGACATTATACGGGTGTATTTTTGCTGACAAAACTACGGTTAATTACGTGAAAGCATTACAAATATCAAGTGGAATGACATATCCTTTTCTAACCGGAAAATTCGCATTAATCCGTTCCTAACCGTCGCTAACCGCTGCTAACTGAGCAGCAGTTAGAAGCGGTTAACGAAGGTTAGCAACGGATGAATGCGGATTTTTTTCCGGTTAGCAAGGGAAGTGTCATTCCCCCTAACAAATATAGCAAAATTTAGGTTTCATATTACAATATGAAAGTACTTCATTCATTTCGATTTACCTATTAAAGCAGAAATCACATCCTCCGCAACTCCAAAGGAGCTTAGAAGTTGTATGGTTTCTACTGCCCCTTCATCAACCTCCTCCACCACGATTTCCTGTAGGTCTTCGCTGTCTTGAATCAGCGGATTTTGACGGAAATCCATTCTTCCAATAGTGCCCGAACTTTACGAAAGAAAAAAAGGACACATAAAAATTGTTGAAGATAGTACACAATTTGGGAATTGAATGAAAAACAAGAAAAAAATAAACAGTAGTGCGGGCACAGTAGCGCTTAACTGCATAACATAAAACCACTTTTGGACACATCTGACTGACCAGAAACTTCACAGATTTTATCTCCGGAACACATACTTACCTAAACCTTCGACAATTTACAAAAATAACTTCACTTTATTAACTTTTTTACTGAAAAGAAACACTTTTTCACGAGCCGGCGGAACAAATAACATGAAACGCGAGAAACCTTTTGTTTGTTTACGTATATTTGTCAAGAGATATAACAAGGGAGTGGTCGCTAGCATTTTTTAGTCACGACGAGCTCGAGGGAGTGCACGCATGAATGCACGGTAAATTCTAACGGATTATTATTGATTTAATAATACTTATGTTTGGATGTTGATACATTTAAAACAATCATAAGTTCACTTTGAATTCATCTTGAATTATATCATTGATTTTATGATATTTAGCATAAATTCAATAAAATATCATTCCATAAAAACAACAATCTTTATTTTTGATTCAATGTAGACATTTTTCTGTCCGTGTGTAACGCATGCATAAATTCGTTGTAAATAAAGTAAACATTATTTTGTATGTACACTTGAAGTTGAATTAAGGTGGACAAGGGCCCCAATAAAGCCATATGAAATTAATTTCAATGCGACTATATTGGGGCCCTTTCCCACTTTATTTCATCTTTTAAATTGTGCATACAGAGTAATGCTTACTTGATTTACACCGTATGTATGCATGCATTAAGGATTTAGCGGCGTGATTACATTTGGGTTGTTCATATGCAGTATGTTATGTGTTAAATAAAAATAATGAAAATTGTTAATATAAGACTTTTCTTTCAAGTCTAGAAGATATATTGATTGGTTAATATACTGCCCCCACTCGCATAATTGTCCCATATGAATAGAACTCCCAGCAAAAATGGGACTGTTATGCGAGTGGGTGCAGTCTCGGGTGCAGTACAGCAATGCTAAATATTTTGATCTCGAATAACTTCCCTCGAATTCCTCTTACTCTGAGAGGGAATTATTTATAGTTTATAAACTATATAAAAACAAAATATCTAGAAAAAAAATCATCTGTAAATGTGTATTTTTAGCTCAAGTTTAGGTTTATATGTCTACAATATCTATTTTTCGATTTTAATTTGTTTAGTTTCTGCCTTTTTATGTTTTTACAATGTTTATTTTTTGTTTGATTCTTCGCCAACAATTACGTCACAAATTACTTCGTTTAAATCATAATAGTCACAGCATCTTAAAAATAGTCTGGATTCTACTACGTGCAAATTGATAGGCTTCGTATAGAAGTTTTGTATGTTATGTATTGTTACTATTGAGTCTTTTTTTACTAGTTCAAATGACTGCAAGTGATCGTCGTACTTTTTTGAAATATATGCTTCACAGGTTAAATGTAGTTCGTTATTTTCGTTAACCAGAATTTCAGAAATTTGGAAAACATTCATCAATTTTGCCTTCTGTATCACAAAAACAGTGCCCTTTTTGAAATACGATCCTTGACAAAAGAAATTTAAAATGGGCGATGCTTTTGGAGTTTCGTAGAAGATTTTAGGTGACACAAATTCATTGTTTACCAAGTTGTAGGCAAATTTCAAACCAGACTTTATAGCCAATGAATAGCACGAGTTTCGTCTGTTACAATTTACTTTGGCATATTGTTTAGGTTCTTTATGTTTAGCTTCATATCGCATCGACCATTGTAGACGCAACGCGCCACTTTTTGAAATTGCTGTGGGATAGTGGGTCAAATTGTGATGCTTGGGTTTCAGAGTATCTTGAAATAGTTCTATGTACAGTTTATGATGCTTCTCGATCAATACTCTCAGTTCATCGATCAGTTCATGCTGAACTTCCCTAAGAAGCACAATGTGCAAAATCCTAATCAGTGTACACAAAAATGTCCAAACTTTATCTTTCTTAGGGATTAATGGGCCTATGATTAATGGCAGAAATGTCATAAATGTTTTGCTTTCACTTGCTGTCATTTTCAAGTTTTTTTTCTTCAAATTGGTTTCTTGGATATCGTTGATAATATTTGCCGAGTTTAAATCCCCATACACAAATAAATTTTTACGGTGGTTCAAGTCGCTCAAAGTGAAATATTTCTTTGTCATAATGAAGTAATGCAAACTGTGCTGCAGATCATAAATGCAAACTCCTTCTAGCATATCATGCATAACATCAAAACTGAAGTTATCGGTGACGTGAAAGGATGGAATCTGGTTAAATATGCTTGGCCCTTTTATTCCTGTCTGTGACACATCTGCAAGTTGAACATCCTTTTCGTAATTACTCTTCGTTCGGTAAAACTCTCCATACTCTTTGTAATCAGTTTCAGTTTGACTACGAATACGTTTACAAATTCGGCAAAAATAATTTGCTCGAAAACATTCGACAAAACTTAGGATGCCATTTACTCCTAAATTATCACCTAATACAAATCCTAGAACAAATCGAATATTTCTTTCCGTTCCATCATAGATGATATTGATGCCTGTAGTTTCGAGCTGAGACAAAGTATCTATCAGTTTATATAAAACACGTTCAAGAGGAAAAGCTTTTCTATCTTCCGTTTTAATAAAACCAACTGTTAAAATGTTACTTATCCTTCCTAACAAATAACTAGGCAGGCATGGGATACTCATGTAGATTCCGCAAATCGACGTTGTTCGGGCGTGATGTGACGTGGTGTCAACGGTGGTAAAATCATCGAAGAAAATGTTAAGTGGTACGATTATTCCTTCGGCCATATCTTCAGTTTTCCGCTGCCAAATAGATCCGTCCACCATGCTTCTGAACAGTCCATCCTCAGACTGTTTGAGATTTTGTAGAATCGTCTTAAATACTTGTTCTGATTCTAGATATTTGGTGAGCATAAATTGTATTGGCATCAGAACACCTTGAATTTGATCCACAACCTGCAAAATGTACAAATACATTATCAAATAGTTTCAGAAGAATTATTACAACATTGAAATTACCATTTGTTGCTCAGAGTTGAGTACCGCCGGTCTTAGTTCTTCGCTGATACTGAATAATACGGGGGGTGAATACAGTCCTTCATTCTCCAGACGTTTTAGAAAGCTGTACTCGGTCTTCACGTCGAAGGTATTTAGAAGCTGGGCAATTGTGTTCTTACACTCAACTGTCATCATTCCTGCTCCACACATATCATCGATAACTGAGGTCAGCGGATCGATTACTGAATTGAGGATATCGCTTTGCATTTCAAATGCGGTTTTCCGTGGAAGGCTATCTTTACTCAACCACTTTAACATTAAGCACATACATGATTTGTTCATACTCTTGCAGATAGTGTCCACATCTACCAATGCTTGAGGCAAGATCAAAACTTCTTTCTCTTTCTGGACTGGTTCATTCTGCTCTTCCGGGATAATGTTTAGGTGTTGCCCTTCATAAGACGTTGATGGATGATTTTCTTGAATCGATGAATTTTCTCTACACATCTCATTTAAATCCTTATGTACTTTATTGATATGCTCTCGATAGCTTTTTAGTGATGAATATCTTCTGTTGCAGCCGGTAAACACACAAGTGTAACCATCTAGATCATCATGATATCTTCTCAAATGACGGAAGTATTGCTCCTTTGACGGCGCCTGCCATGTGCAGTTCGGTAATTGACAAACAATCATTTTAAACATTTTCTTCGATGTTCGCTGCTACCGACAAAACTTTGGTTTGATTCTGTGCTTCGGGAGAAAACCCGTACAAACAATGGCCGATCAAATTCCAAGCGCCGGCTGATTCTCGGGGATACGGTATATCATAGGCCTTGAAAATCTTGAAGCAAACATCAAGGGCCTTCAAAAATGTCGGAAGTTGATAGAACACACCGCCCGTGTTCACCAGGAAAACACTCGGCTTAGCCAGGTTCTCTGCTACAACAATAACGAGAGGAGCAAGTGCTATTCCCTTGCTCTTATAGCGCGAAGTTAAGCCCTCCATATGCTTCTCAAGCTCAGTGAGAGATTTCATCCACATGATGAAACTATCCCGTGCTTCCAGATATGAAGGTTTCCATTTAGTCTTGTTCGGTAGCGTTAACACGACAGACGGCAAAATGTACACGATGAGTGTTGCCGATAGCCAGTCTCGAGTATCTGTTTAAAAAAGATGCACATATAAAAATATTATTTTTTACCCATAAAAAGTAAGTCAGATTATTTTTAAGTTGAAAATAGAGTTGTCATCAGATTATAAACTAATATTATGATTTCAGTTCAAAACCGAATAAGCGACATTTTTTCTTTTACTTCCGCTGCTTTTGCCTTACGTTAAACACAATGTCGGAAGTGGGACGCTGTATTGTGCACCTGGTACTCTATACACAGCGCCCCACTTCCGACATTGTGTTTAACATAAGGCAAAAGCAGAGGAAGTAAAAGAAAAAATGTCGCTTATTCGGTTTTGAACTGAAATCATAATATTAGTTTATAATCTGATGACAACTCTATTTTCAACTTAAAAATAATCTGAAAGGAAAAAGCAGCGGAAGTAAAAGAAAAAATGTCGCTAATTCGGTTTTGAACTATAATAATAATAAACTATCAAGCTGTACTGTCCAGCGAGGGGTAACTTGTACAAACAAAGCATTTACCTACCAATATGCAGTCCGATCTTTAAAATTTACATACTATTTCAACACTAGTTATAATTGCTAGGATAAAAGCACTTCGTAAATCGTGTTTTGAAATACTGTTATTACACGCGATGTCTTCTAACACTTATTTTATAAATAATTTGAAGCATCAAGACAAAGTATTATTGTTTAACAAATATATGATTAGCAACACACAGGCAAACCATCATTTTTACCGAAAAGAATTGTTTAAATTTTGTCATATTAACAATAAGTGCAGCAATTAGTAACTTTATCTTTTTGAACTTTTCCATATAAAATATCAAAATTCTGTTTTCTATGAAAATAAACTGATAGAAAAATGTGTATTTCAACTCAAATGACATTACAAATTGCACAATTTTGCAAGTAACTGTGGACAAAAACTTGCTGGAGACATACAAGTCAGGTTTTTTTTAACACGGTTTCTATTTACGCGGCCGTTAATGAAAACTCCATACAATTTTTTTTTGGGTCCTGTTTTTGCATGATTTGTCGAGAAGCGTTAAGACTTTTGTTACGCGTTTTTATTTTTAATTTTGAACTGACTTCAATAATTAGCATGGTACGTATCTCCGAGTAAAAAAAATCTTACTGTCTCTTAATTTAAGTGCATTAAATACATACCCTCATTTATTGTATCATCGGTCAATAGTTCCAGCATACATTTTCCTGCATGATCAGTTACGTCTGCTTCATATACTGGAAGAATCCGGTCGCGAAATTTGCTCCACCGCTCAAACAGTGAATTCTGTTTGGCATTAAACTTGAAGCTGAAATCCAGCTGCACCAGCTGATATCCTTCCGAGTTATGAAGGGCAGGAAACAGTTCCAAGATTTTCTCGCAAGTCAAATTCTCAATTTTCGATATCTCCCACAATCGCAGAGCGCTAGTTGCTGCCCACTTTTCTTGTACCAAATTCCACTCGTCTTGGTTGTGGCGGATCCACGTTTTCGTTTGATGATATTCTTCAACTGTAAAAAAAAATACGGTAAGATACAGGAGAATCAAACAGGTCAGACTGGCTCTTCATATAATGTTATCACAGAGAAACAGACGTAACACTTGAAACAAATTACGTTGAAAAACATTGTGACGAAAGCGAACCGCCGTATTATGGCCAGAAAGCCTTCGCCGCGAGTGACCCACTACCAAAAAATTGATTCATCCGTTAAAAAGGTGATCGATGGGAAGCGCCCGGAGTGTGGCGTCTGTTTCTCTGTGCTTGAAGCATATTTCATAATTGGACTCACTGGCTTTTTCTGAGAAGCTGCTTTGTTCGCTCGAGGATGAATTCCCTTCGGATGGCCCGGCCTTCGGAGCAGGTCTATTAATGGGCTTATAGTTCGCGTTCCGGTCATGCAATAAGCCCTTAGCTAAGCGTCCAAGTCTGACTCTCTTGTTGTCAACAATTTTGAATGATGGTTGATACCACGAATGCTGAAACATAAAAAGACGACATTGTATTGAATGGAACAACGTTCGTGCCAAGAAATAGAAAACTAATGATTATTTGCATTAAGTCTTTATATAGGGTCTTGTACCATTTGGGCAGGTGTACCTATTTTGGGCACTTGCTGCTATAACTAAGTCAATTTTAAACCGATTGATTTGAATTTCTGTATAGAGTTAGGCACGTACAGTATCTTCAGAAGGCCGGCTCCAGAGGCACGTTATCCTCCATTTGGGACGTACAGTATCTTACTCTGTACAAAAAATCAAATCAATCGGTTTGAAATTGACTTAGTTATAGCCAGGGTTATAGCGGCAAGTGCCCAAAATAGGTACACCTGCCCAAATGGTACAAGACCCTAATAAGGGTCTGTCCATAAACTACGTAGACTTATTTTGGGCCATCTCAGACCCCCACTCCCCCTCCGTAGACTTTTGTTCAAACAAAATTTTCGAAATTTGTATGGAGCGTAGACTTTGGCTAGAACCCCCCGTCCCCCCCTAAGAGTACGTAGTTTATGGACAGACCCTAAGGGGTGATACACAAATTATATCACGCAAAAGTCAACCTGTTACCAAACCAACCCCCCGCCCCCTCCCCCCTATGTCACCTATGCGCATGTCCCCTTGGCAAGTTATTACCACAGACAAACAGGCGTAGCAATCCGATAATTTAAAAACTTTATGGTTGGCCAACTGCCCATCCGTGGCGCACACATCGTTTTTGTTCGAGTTTGGCATTTTTCCACTACCAACATCTAGTTTATGGTCGGCCAAACTTAGTCCTTAATGTCGAATATGTTCCCGTGAATATGACTTGAATTGACAAATGGTCGATGTGTTACGTCTGTTTGTCTATATTGTTACTATCTCAAATTGACTCACCTCAGGTTCCGTCGGAAAAATAGAATGCAGTTCGGCGGCCAGTCGAGTTAACTCCACGCTTGTCAGAGTGCCAAATTTATCCTTGAACTCATCGACGATAATATGGGTGACTGCTTTCTTCTGCGCCTTCGTTAATATTTTGCACTCGTTGTAGGTGGCCAAAACCTGCTTTCCTTTTGAAGATTTGTTCAAGAGTAGCGTTGCTGTTAGTGTTTCTCGTTGCAGTACTTCTTCTCTTTCTTGAGCTGGTGAGATTGATGACACAGGTGTGAGTCCCTTAAAATACAATGTAGTTAAAATACCTGTTTTTTTTTTCAATTTTACTTTACTCACCAAAGATTTTCTCCAGTTGTTTAGACCATGCACAAGCTTAGTACGATCGGCGAGATATGGCTTCTGTACCACTTCTTCTAGTTCCTGCCGTTCTACGATCTTCAGGGTTTCCAAGTTGTAGCCGTTTTCTGTTCAAACGAAATAAAATTAATGATGAAACTACTTACAAATCGTTTAGATTTTTACTATTATGGTCCATAATTTTGCTTAGTGTGGCTGGCAGGGTACCCGGGTACCTTTCTGGATTTCTATTCTCGAAACTGAATGCCTGAATTGAATGAGTACTAACTTGTAACGGAAAATTCATCATTTCAATTTCGGACATTATACGGGTGTATTTTTGCTGACAAAACTACGGTTAATTACGTGAAAGCATTACAAATATCAAGTGGAATGACATATCCTTTTCTAACCGGAAAATTCGCATTAATCCGTTCCTAACCGTCGCTAACCGCTGCTAACTGAGCAGCAGTTAGAAGCGGTTAACGAAGGTTAGCAACGGATGAATGCGGATTTTTTTCCGGTTAGCAAGGGAAGTGTCATTCCCCCTAACAAATATAGCAAAATTTAGGTTTCATATTACAATATGAAAGTACTTCATTCATTTCGATTTACCTATTAAAGCAGAAATCACATCCTCCGCAACTCCAAAGGAGCTTAGAAGTTGTATGGTTTCTACTGCCCCTTCATCAACCTCCTCCACCACGATTTCCTGTAGGTCTTCGCTGTCTTGAATCAGCGGATTTTGACGGAAATCCATTCTTCCAATAGTGCCCGAACTTTACGAAAGAAAAAAAGGACACATAAAAATTGTTGAAGATAGTACACAATTTGGGAATTGAATGAAAAACAAGAAAAAAATAAACAGTAGTGCGGGCACAGTAGCGCTTAACTGCATAACATAAAACCACTTTTGGACACATCTGACTGACCAGAAACTTCACAGATTTTATCTCCGGAACACATACTTACCTAAACCTTCGACAATTTACAAAAATAACTTCACTTTATTAACTTTTTTACTGAAAAGAAACACTTTTTCACGAGCCGGCGGAACAAATAACATGAAACGCGAGAAACCTTTTGTTTGTTTACGTATATTTGTCAAGAGATATAACAAGGGAGTGGTCGCTAGCATTTTTTAGTCACGACGAGCTCGAGGGAGTGCACGCATGAATGCACGGTAAATTCTAACGGATTATTATTGATTTAATAATACTTATGTTTGGATGTTGATACATTTAAAACAATCATAAGTTCACTTTGAATTCATCTTGAATTATATCATTGATTTTATGATATTTAGCATAAATTCAATAAAATATCATTCCATAAAAACAACAATCTTTATTTTTGATTCAATGTAGACATTTTTCTGTCCGTGCTTGGTGATCGCGACATTTAATCAGTTTAATCAGTTTACGCTGTTAAGTGAATCCCCCTATTGTTTATTTCAGTTTTTGCTAATAAATCACTTGCACCAACTATAGGTACACGGTTCCTATTATGGAGTTAAAATTTAACATTGGTTCCTATAGTGGCGCATCCCATTGAATTCTTATGGGACCCACCACTATAGGAACACTCACCACTATAGGTGCAAAGGAGCAAAAAATTTAAGGAAAATAATTGTTTAAAATAGGTTTTTCGGCAAATTCTGAACACAAAACTGAATTAATGTTATTAATTAGTTATGATGCATCTATTAAAAATATCATTTGCAAGCTTTTTGTTCGAAATAGTGCTAAATTGGCACTACCACCACTATTGGTACTACCTCTACTAAGGGAGCTTTTACCCTATGCCATCATTTTTCATTTTGAATCTTCGTTTTTAACGTGTTATGGTTTTGCCGACGACTACCTAGCATTGTTAGTTGGTATGTGTATCACCACCCTTTTCGATCTGATGCAAAGCGCCCTTCAGGTAGTTGAGGGTTGGTGTCGCCAATATGGCCTTTCGATTAATCCGAGTAAAACTTCTATTGTTTTTTTTTTACGGAAAGGCGAAACCGTGATGGCGTTCGACCTTT
>NC_085137.1:24143845-24159251 GCF_035046485.1 Aedes albopictus
TCCCTGGAACGCTCCTAATGTTCCCTGAAACACCCGGGAACCCAAAGGAACGTCTTTGAAACCCCACGGAATGTCTATAAAACCTCCTGAAACCGTGTAGAAAATTATATCAAGTTCATATCATATTGTGTTATGATGTTATAATATTTTTCTATTACTTATTATGTTATAAACTAGATGCAGAATGGTGTTAAAATAACTAAAATTGTAAAAAAAGTACACTGGTCCAAGATATTAACCTATTTTTATAATCACATCAAAACTATAACAAAATGTGATATGAATTTTAGCCTCAGGATCAGGGATGGAAAATGTCGTGGAATTTCATGAAAAAAATGTCATGACATTTTTCTCTTTGCACCACTTTCGGTTCATACTTATCACCAGTCTATATCGCTGATTAGTAATGGATAATCAATGAAGTCGCCGAATAACATTTTTGATTAAGTGCAGTGAAATTAGCAAATAACGAAATGACATTTTTATGCCATTTGCCATCCCTGCTCAGGATTACTAGTTTCTATTAAAATGTGATATAATTTTGTAACATAATTTTTCAAATGTCGAAGACTTAAAACTTAGTTATATTACAATGAGTTGTCAAACAACATTTATACCATAATGTGATATAATTGAGTTATAGTACTTTGAAAACACCAAGGGTGTTGATCATGATTGTATCCCAATGAGTTATAAATATCATGGTTTGTTAGGATTATGTTATATTTTTGTTAAAAATTTCTAGTCGGGATACCTTTGGCATGCTCTAGAAATTGCCGTTCGAACCAATGAAGCCCTCCGAGACACCCTGGAACGCAGGTTTCAAAAAAGAACAAAACTGCCGAAAATACGTAAGTTCCGTACTGGTTCATTATGCCTTGGGAATCAGTTGCCTGGAAGAAGCGAAATGTTAGAAAATGGATCAGCAGCTCTTCCGTTCTCAAAATACACGGAAGGTCTACCAGGAGCTAAACATATCCGGCAACGGCTTCGTGGAAATGTGCCGGGATAGGGACGAGAGCTTTTTGACGGACAAATAATGAGAGGTGATCGAAAGGTGAAAGCAGCACTTCTAAGAACACCTGAATGGTACTACGAAAATAGACACTGACGATCGTGGCAGCGGAATAAATGATAACGTCAGCAGCACGGTGCATGATGAGAATGGACCAAGTCCCTCGTTCGGCGAAGTAAAGGATGCCATTCAACAGCTCAAGAACAATTAGGCTAACTGGAGACATGTCCTCTATTTAAGAGATATACATAAAAGATTCCATGCCGGGTCAGCCAATCCGATCAATTTGTTCCGCTGACGGCATGCACTATCATCACATGGCACATGATCTTCGGCTTTGCAAACGACAATAATCTAATCTCCATTCCAGCACTAATGAAGAGTGCATACCACAGCCATCTTCATTATCATGCTTTCTTGCCAATGCACTCGATCATGCAAACATTACATCGCACACATGATAATGAGAGCTAAGTTATTTGTTTTGTAAACGCATCTTCCAGCATACCAAATTTCAACCGACAAATGCAGTTACATCTCATAGATTTGTCCAAACCGGCTATTTACAGATTAGTTTCGAGATTGCACAATTCTACAGCTCAGCTATGCGTTACAACGACTGGTGCGGCGGCGGAGCAGCATCAAAGCACGCTTTCTCGAAAATAGTTGCATCCTCCTTCGCCACCCTCGCGCAACCCCTGCATTGGGCCCCTGTCCGATTATGAGGCATTTGGTTAGGAAAATTACACACTTTTTCGGCGCGAGCTGCCACTGACTGCACTGTGTAAGCGGATATCACCACAGCAGCAGCAGCGCAAGTGATTATAAAGCAGCCGCGTATATTCACAATTCGGGTTGAATCGGATAGGTCTGTCACAGGACGCGCGCGCGGGGTGTGGCCGGTTAGCATCATAAAGCTTATTACACCCGCCGCGGCCACTACACTGCACTGGCCGCTCCCGAAACGGATGGATGGTTGCCGTTTTCTAGCCGCTTGGGCTTAGCATAACTTATGTCATCGCTGCTACGGCCGCCGCGGCCTGTCGCTTGCTCAACGCTCGCTACGGGCGGACGGACGGGTGGATAATAGTTACATTTTTCCCCAAAACTAAATGATCTCTAATTGTGCGCAGAGGAAAATTGAATAATCTTTGTTGATGTTGAGCTACTTGAGAAGCTGGTCGGTTGATCCTTCGCTACCGGGGGTAATTGAATGATTGTGCGGAACGAGCATTTAAATAACTAGATTTATTCCTACGGTATGGTGACCGTCCAGCTGACTTGTTTTCAGGCAAATTTCGAAGACAAGCGCGGTCGGGACCGTATATTATTGAAATTAAAACGTCATTTGGACGCCATTATGCCGTGTAAATTTCCCTCTAACATGATTATTGTTGCGGAAGTGAGGAAGTGTTTATGGAAGAATTGGTCAATTTTACGGATGGTGTTATATCATATTTACATTAATTTGGTTTGCTTACTGTTTTCAACAAACAAAAGTTCAATAAACTTATGGCTTAAAATTATAGACTGTAATTATGGGTTCTGTAACATTTACCCGAAAACCATTTACCCGAAAGACATTTACCCGAAAACCATTTACCCGAATGTAACAAATTTGTTCGAGCTACAAGCTATTTTGTTAAGTGCTAGTTTAGTGAAGAACATTACTAGTGACATGGCATCTAGTGAAGAGAATGCCTTCGATGATGAGCTGCAAAGCGATTCATTAATAAATGTGCGCACTCCATCCCCATCTATTTTGAACTCCCCGAAAGAAGACACCAATGACTGATGGTGAAGATGATGGTGTTAATGTCACCATCAGGCCACTCCGGCCGCCACCGCTTATGATGGAGAAAAGTGATGGTACTGCTACTAGCAGTGGAAAAGCAAGTAAGTCTGGGGATAGTGATAAAGCTGATAAAGTGAAACGTCGTAATATGTGCGGGGCAGCGCGTCGTCGGTTGCAAAGGTTCATGAAAGACGGACTGGATTACGTCGCAGCCCGTGAGCAGGCATTATTGCCTCAAGCCAGCACCCCCAAAAGATCGAGGCAATCTGATCTCGATCGTACGAACAGCAGCGAAGGTAAGCCAGTCCCAAAAAAGATATGCGACAATCGAGGTTCTGGAAGCGAAATCGGATCCGCAAGCTCATCTCGCCAGGTAAATGTGGATGTAGTCATCGATTCAAATGAATCAAAAGTGCCTAGGAATGTGGAGACGAAAAACAGGGTCCCCAATGGCTCTGAACAGTCACGCTATCCTAAGTTTGTGAATGGGTCGGGACGAGAAGCCCTCCCTGCTCCTACATACTCCGATATTGCTAACCGGGTAAGGCTAGGAATCATGCCCAGGAATTATCCCGTGATTGAGCTGACAACTAATCAACAGGAAGTGGTTCAAGAAGCCCTGTTATTGAAAGTTGTTCAGCAACGCCGGGAACATTTCAAGCCCAAGTTTGTTTGTTGTAGACTTAGGCCAGGGTATCTAGTGCTCACATGCCAGGGTAAAGAAACTGCTGATTGGGTTAAGGACAAGTTCACGTCGTTGGTGCTTTGGGAAGGTGCTGATTTGGTCGTAGTGGATGAGGATAAAATCCCACGCCCTGAAGTGCTGATCGCTTTCTTCCCATGGAGTGCCAAGTACGGAAACGACATGATTATGTCTCTTTTAGAGAGTCAAAATGACGATTTATTTGCCGATACATGGCGCATTCTCCACCGTCGCGTAAAGGGAGAGCACGTTGAGCTCACCTTCACAGTTGACGATCAAGGTTGCGACCATTCATTTTCAAAGATTTACATTCATTTGCTATTATCTCAGTTCCGAAGCATGCTATCGAAAAACAATGTATGGGTGAATTTACCCTTGTAGTTTTATCTGAAAGTTTGCCGAATAGAGTAGGGGTCGCACACGCATACCAAAGTCGTGAGCGAGCTGTGAAGGCAACTTTCCACAGCGTGAATGAAATTTACATTCATCGCGAGAAGAGTTGCCTTCACAGCTCGCTCACGACTTTGGTATACGTTTGCGACGCCAACGTTATTCGGCAAACTTTCAGATAAAATTACAAGGTTAAATTCATCCATACATTGTTTTTCGATAGCATGCTTCTGAACTGAGATAAGAGCAAATGAATGTAAATCTTTGCAAATGAATGGTCGCAACCTTGTTGACGATTGCTCTCTGCGGAAGTTTAAGGATCGTAAATTTGTTCTAAATTTCAGATATGGGCAGATTCAAATAACAAAGCAACGCCCTATTCAATCTGCTAAAAAGGAGGAAGTTCCCACTATACCGAATGCTGTCCCTGACGAAATGGCTATGGATTGTGAAGTAGTTCATGAAGACCCAATCGTTCCAGGGACAAGTGCAGTTGGGAACCGGTCATTTGCCAACTCGAAAAATATCACGCTAAGTTCTGAAAAAGAGGAAGGACTCACTGGAGCTAATAATGATTTAGACGACCAGGGGCAACACAATGCCCATGATAATCATAAATCAGGTGCTGATGATTCAGGCAGCCAGGGGCAGTATAATACCCATGGTCTAAAAAAATCAAAAGCTAGAAAGCCTTGTGGATCCAATCCAATATCGTCCATTCAAAATCGTCTCCAGCGTAGGGAATAAAGTGCCCCGGGAATGTGTAAGTAAGTTCAATAAATGAATTCCACATAAAACTGTATCAATGAGTGCGTTTAAAATCATTCAAATAAACCTTCATCACGCCAAGGGTGCTTCGTCTGTGCTCAGTAGAAGATTTACTAAAGAAGATCTAGACGTGGGACTAATTCAGGAGCCCTGGGTAAATAACGGTAGGGTAATGGGATGCTCTTTACCGAACTGTAAACTCGTGTATCATGAAAATCAGTGTAAACCTAGAACTGCAATCTTAGTAATTAGGAGAACGAAATTTGTCCCAATTACTGAGTTCATTTCAAGAGATATTGTAGCTATCAAGTTGGAGGTCCCGACAATCCGGGGAAAAACTGAGGTATGCATTGCTTCAGCATATTTCCCAGGAGACGTTGATGATGTGCCTCCATCTAGTGTTGTAAGTTTCATTAATTATTGTAAGAGAATAAACGCTCAATTTTTGATTGGATGCGATGCGAATGCCCATCATACCATTTGGGGCAGTACCGATATTAATAAGAGGGGTGAGGATCTTTTGAACTACATTTCGTCTAATAGCATAGACATATGCAATAAGGGAGATTCTCCCACTTTTATTAACACAATTCGACAGGAGGTTCTAGATCTTACGATCTGCAGTGACCTGCTGTCGGAAAAAATTGTGAACTGGCATGTTTCTGATGAGGAATCATTGTCAGATCACAAACATATCAGGTTTGATTATAAAGCCGGATCAAATTTAATTGAAAGTTTTAGAAACCCAAGAAAAACAAACTGGGACCTCTATCGCTTTTACTTAACGCATGAAAATGCATATAAATGGGAGCAGATCATATCTGTTTCACAATTGGAAAGTGCCTCTGATGAGGTTATTGATAAAATGATCTCATCATATCATGCTAGCTGCACAATCCAACAGAGGTCATCCAACAGGGATGTCCCTTGGTGGAATGACAAGCTAGCAAAACTGAGGAAAGAATCTAGAAGATTGTTCAATAGAGCAAAGGCTACTTCTGATTGGGTTCAATACAAAAAAGCCCTAACAGAATATAACAGAGAACTGAGGCTAGCCAAACGAAAGGATTGGAGACGGGTGTGTGAAGACATCAATAACGCTCCTGCAGCTGCAAGGCTCCACAAAGTCCTTTCAAAAGACCATTCTAATGGTCTTGGAAGCCTCAAAAAGGAAGATGGCAGTTTTACTGTCGATTCTTCTGAAGCTTTGAAAGAGATGATAAAGACTCACTTTCCGGGGTCGATTCCTTACTCGGCTGAAGATCAGGACTTAGACAAGGTAAACCATGTATGGTCGACAAATGCCTATCAGAAAGCCTGTGGAATCTTCACGCTATCGAGGGTCGAATGGGCACTGAGTTCTTTTCAACCTTTCAAATCTGCTGGGATAGATGGAATCTTTCCAGCGTTACTTCAACAAGGGAAAGGAGCGATTGGTCCGCTCCTAACCGAAATATTTAGAGCCAGTATCACTTTAGCTTACATACCTAAGGCATGGCGTAAGGTTCGTGTTGTTTTTATCCCAAAAGCTGGCAAAAGGGATAAAACAACACCTAAAGCCTTCAGACCTTTCCTGTGTTCTGTTAAAGGTCATGGAGAAAATAGTGGATGACTTTATCAAGTCTACCAGCTTAGTAGAAATGCCTCTTAGCAAGTTTCAATTTGCTTATCAAACAGGTAAATCTACAATAACAGCGCTACAGTCGCTAGTCAGCAAGGAAATAGCCGTGGTTGCTTTTCTCGATATTGAAGGAGCATTCGATAACGCATCCTACAGCTCAATGCGTTCAGCAATGGAAGCAAGGGGCTTGGATAAATGCATTATCGAATGGATAATATCGATGCTTAAAGATCGAGAAATCTCTTCCGTTCTTGGAGGTGCGCAACTATCAGTCAGATCTGTGAAGGGCTGTCCTCAAGGGGGAGTACTATCGCCCTTATTGTGGTCTTTGGTAGTGGACGAACTCCTTAAAAAGCTTATTAATCAAGGTTTTGAGGCTATTGGATACGCAGATGATGTAGCTATTCTGATACGTGGAAAATATGACGACACGATATCCAGCCGGCTACAATCTGCGTTGAATGTTACCCTCAAATGGTGCCGAGAGGAGGGATTGAACGTAAACCCTTCAAAAACTGTAATAGTACCTTTTACTAGAAGGTTGAAACTAAATCTTATTGAGCCTTCTTTAAATGGAGTTCAAATTCAGTTCTCGGAAGAAGTTAAACATCTTGGGGTAACTTTGGACAAAAGACTGAATTGGAATTCACATTTAAACAATGTTTTAACTAAGGGTACGAATGCCCTTTGGGTCTGCAGCAAAGCCCTAGGAAAAACCTGGGGTCTTAGACCAAACATCATTCACTGGATTTACAGTGTATCAAACAATTGTCCGTACAGCAAATTTTTGTCAAAATAATTTTTCATTCAAATGTTTATAACTTTTTTATACGTTCATAAAAAACGCTGAAATTTTGACCAATCACAAACCATATATTGAAGCTCCATTGGTAAAATTTTGAGTGAGATCGAATAAGTTTTCTGACAGTTATAGAACTTTTAGTAAAACTTATAAGATTTTTGAACACATTTTTAAAACATTATATCTCAATATGTACTCGATGAAACTTTTTCAATTTTTTTTGTGTTACAGCTTAAACCTAAGGCTTTCATATGCAGCTTCGTTTGAGGTTTTATATTCACTACAAAAAATATGAAAAATTTGCTTATGTAGTTGACGATATTTAAAAAATTACCATATTTTGCACATATAATCTGCCAAACGTTTTCCACCAATAAAAGTGCATTAACTGACCGAAAAATGCATAGGACCTACTCTTCATATGTAGTTTAGTAGGTCCTGTATAAAAATATTACATTAAGAGAGTTCAAAAAAATTGAAAACACTTGGCACTTTAATTGATCAAAATATGATAAATTTCCAAATAACTCTTTGAACATATACAGATTTTTCATATTTTTTGTAGTGCATATTAAACCTCAAACAAAGCTGCATATGAAAGCCTTAGGTATAAGCTGTAACACAAAAAAGATTGAAAAAGTTTCATCAAGTACATATTAAGATATAATGTTTTAAAAATGCGTTCAAAAATCTTATAAGTTTTACTAAAAGTTCTATAACTTTCAGAAAACTTATTCGATCTCGCTCAAAATTTTACCAATGGAGCTTCATTATATGGTTTATGATTGGTCAAAATTTCAGCGTTTTTTATTGACGTATAAAAAAGTTATAAACATTTGAATGAAACATTATTTTGACCAAAAAATTGCTGTACGGACAATTGTTTGATACACTGTATGTTGCGATAGTCCGGCCTAAGATTACTTATGCTTCACTTGTTTGGTGGCCCAAAACAAACGAGGTAACCTCTCAAGGGAAGCTAGGTAAGCTACAAAGACTTGCTTGTATATCGATTACAGGAGCAATGAAAAGCACTCCATCAGTTGCTTTGGATGCCCTTCTCAATATACTGCCTTTGCATCAATTTGTTAAACTACAAGCGGCAAAAAGTGCCCTGCAGTTTATCCGTTATAATAATGTACTAGATGGGGATCTTGTGGGACATTTGAGGATCATCAAAGACTTCAAATTAAACATGGACATAAAAACAGTAGAAGATTGGATGATAACAAAGACCAACTATGATGTTCCCTTCAAAGTGGTGAAACCATGTCGCTATGTTTGGGATGCTGGTGGGCCAAGTTTACGTCCAGGTTCTATTGTATTTTATACTGATGGGTCCAAGATGGGTGAAAATACAGGAGCCGGTGTTTTCGGCCCTGGTATCAGTAAGGCTATACCAATGGGATGCAGTCCCACTGTATTTCAAGCAGAAGTTCAAGCCATTCTAGAGTGTGCCAACATTTGTCTGAAAAGAAATTATAGGTTTGCTAAGATCTGTATATTTTCGGACAGTCAGGCGGCTCTAAATGCGCTAAAGGCTTTTACTTGTCAATCAAAGCTAGTTTGGGAATGCATTATTTCTCTGAAGCAATTGGCCAGTAGGAACGAGGTAACTTTATACTGGGTGCCCGGTCATTGTGGAATTCTGGGAAATGAAAACGCCGACAATTTAGCCAGACAGGGTGCAGCATCAAGCTTTGTAGGCCCTGAACCTTTCTGTGGAGTTCCTGAGTGTGCTCTTCGGATGAAACTAAAAACTTGGGAAATGTCCACGGTAGAATCTAATTGGAATGCCACGGATACATCCAAGCAAGCGAAAAGGTTTATAAAACCCAGTGCAGAAAAACCCAGGTCCTTATTAAATCTAAACAAAAAAGATCTCAGGGTAATTACTGGTCTGATGACTGGTCACTGCCCGAGTAAATATCATCTAAGTAAGATTGGAAAAATCCAATCCTCCGAGTGTCGTTTCTGTCAAACGGAAAACGAAACTGCTGAACATTTACTCTGCAACTGTGGAGTACTATCCAATCAGAGATTGGCGGTTTTTGGTAAAGGGTTTCTAGAGCCCTTGGTAATTTGGCGAAGTAATCCCAACAGGGTAATAAACTTCATAAAACGAGTTGTGCCTAGTTGGGATCAGGTGTTACATCAACCATTGTCCATCACAGCTCAATTGTGACAGGATATTTGACTAGCACCAAATTAAATATGGGTCATACCACAATATTCCTAAATAATGGACGCAGTGGTTAAAAGGCTCTACAGATGAGGAAAAAAAAACATATACCCGAATGCCAAATACCCGAATCCGACATTTACCCGAATGCGACACTTACCCGAATAGTTTATTACTATGCACAAATTATGATTTTGTGAATAAAGTTCACTTATTTTGTTCAATTTAAAAAGTACATGTATTATTTTGCATTGTGGATCAGAAAAGCATTTTGAATATCAAGTTCCTCAAGAACACATTTTATCAAATTTTCTCTGAAATGATCCGCGATAGGAATTCACAGGGCATATGCTTGAATAAAACTCATTACTGCAGCTTACATTTGTTGTGTTAACGCTGTTAGCGTTCACTCTAGATATTTACCCTTCTTTGATTCATAAGCTGTTCTTTAGATAAGCAAAGAACAGTTTATGATTAAAAGAAGGGGAAATCTCTGTTTGTAGGCCAAATGGTCATAAGCTCGAAACGATTAGAAAACAGCCCTCGGAAAATTCACATATCATTAGAAAAGAATATTTGACAGAGAAGTTTGCAGATTGTTCACCGAACAGAACATCCTATTATTGTTAGCAGGAAAAAATCTTAGATGTAGACTTGGAATCCATCACTCAATCATGTAAGAGTGTAATTTAAAAGAACATCATATAATCGAAAGAAGGACAAAACTTATATGCATCAGTTAGTAGTTCAAACGCCAACAAAATATGCAGCAGTGCAACTCGAAAGAACAGCCTTTGAAGAGAAGAAGGGAAAATCTCTGAAGGATAGGTAATAGTTTGGCCACCAAACAACACAATGATACTATGTCTGTTGTAAAAGAAACTCTACCCCATTACCCCAAATGCCATGGCCCGAATGCCGTCATAACCTCGAATAGGACATTATTCCAAAAGCTATTTCCCCGAATGGGTCATCACCCCGATAGATAAGTATAATAGTTCCCTAAAGGATATAGGTTAAAAGATGGATTCACGGGTCTCCTATGGAGTTAGTAGTTCGTTCGCAACACACTATATAACATTTCAACTCCAATTCGAAAAAGTAGCCTTTTATGAAAAGAAGAAATAAATTCTATGGTGAAATTACCAGTTTAGTCAGTACCAGCCGACCAACTCATCAACAGTTCATGGGTGACAATGTAAATTCGAAAAAACAGCCTATTTTAAAAAGAAGGCAAATCTTAGAAGAAGTGGATAATACTTGCGGTATGGCCAGTTGGTGACCGTGTATATAAGTGTATATAAGTAGCTCAAAGCAGCCTGCGTTAAAAAAATGTGATAGCTTGGTAATGAAAAAGTCATAATATTCAGATGTTCTTTTGTTATGCTAAGAACATTCCATAATTCTTTATGACAATTTAGCATTCATCCTCATGACTTTCGACCTGAATATTTTTTGGCCGTATGGCTGGACGATTTTTTTTCATTATCATTCATCTTAAAGCCAGCCAGTTGACCAGGTCTGAGGCAAGTTTTTCGTAACAAATGAATTATGATGAAAATAACAGTCAACATTTGAGAGAAGGGAACATTTCAGATTGAAATACTTATGGTTTTCATAGCAATAACTATAATTTCGAAAGTACAGCCATATCTTGAGGAGGAGAATTCTGAAAAAAATACAGCCATATTGCAACAGCATTTTACAGCTCCAAAGAACAGCCAATAATAAAAAGAAGGGAAAATTTAATATTTAAATATGATTTGTGATCAGCGCCAACAGCAAATGTTGAAGCAAATTTTGAAAGAACACATTAGGGAAATTGTTTGAATCTGAAACCTCTCCCTTCGTCATAGTTTTCTTAAATGCATTGCATTTGCTTCTTACGTTTCCACAAACCATTCTTGTTCATGAAAAACAACGTTGTTACACATTAGGTACCCCAAGGGTTACCCTTTTCTAACTGATTAATTTTTATCAACTTTTAATAAGTTTCCCATAGTGAGCATTTTTTGGGCAACCTCCTAATTGATTCGGATTGGCGTTCGGACTAATTGGATGGAGCCGTAAAAGAACAGAATATTAACAAAAATCCTTTGATTAAAATAGCATTGTGACCGCCAGTTAGTCCTGTACCAGAGTGCTTGATGATATCACTCAGCCTGATTATTATTAGGCCTAACCAAAGCCTGCTATATGGTACCGGGCAATAACATATTTATTATTGACAAATCATATGGGGATCAAGTACACTTTTTTTTAAATTTTTCGGGTAAGTGTCGCATTCGGGTTAATGTCGCATTCGGGTAAATGTCGCATTCGGGTATTTGTCGCATTCGGGTAAATGACGTTCGGGTAAATGTCATTCGGGTAAATGTCTTTCGGGTAAGTGGTTTTCAAGTTAATGTTATAGAACCGTAATTATGTACTACATATTATTAAAGAGCATAATTAAGCTTTCAAGTGCAAAGTTGATCGGACAAAAAACGATTTGCATTCAAAATTGCCAACTTTTACGTGCTATAACTATGGCTTGCTTCAATAAATTAATAAATTAAAATATTTGGGTATTCATACAAAAAAATCTTACTGGGGCGGAGGGGGTGTCGAAAAATGTGAAAATTCCCTTACGTTATAAATGGGTTTTAAAAACATTTGAATTAACTTAAAATCAATAGCAAGAAACAAGTGAAAACAATTTCAATTATTTTATGTTCTTTTTTTGTGAATTGGTCTAATTTTAATATGCATCCTATAACATTTTCAATTTATTCTCGGCTATTTTATTACTTTCCTTCAAATCATATTTATATTCAAGTCAATTAGAGGGAATTTAAATGAACTATGATTCTTCTTTATTTTTCTTAGCGGCTCTACGTTCACACTGGAACTTGCCCTGTCTATCTTCGACTAAATGTTCTTTGAGCATTTCCACAGTTATTAAATGAAGGGTTTTCTTTGCCTACCATTGCATGAATTTGTATATTGTATGGCAAGGACAATGATACACTATACCCAGGGAGTCGAGAAAATTTTCCCGACTGGAACGAGAATCGAACCCACCGTCTACGGATTGGCGATCTATTGCCTTAACCTCTAGGTTAACTAGAGACCCCCAGTTTGAACTGATGATCCAGATCAGTTTGCTTCACGAGCTAACCGAACGATGAGGAACAGTGGTCGCAGCTGCTTCTGTTTTTCTTTGCTTCCATTACGTGTTCCTTCGTAGTAAAGACTGTCACTGATAATTGTTCGTATTTTTTAAATTTACTCAGATTTATACACTGGGTTACTTAAATTCATTGAAAGTTCACCACATCAAAAGTTACAGATATATTCATTCGGTGCGACATACTAATAACAGCAGCTTTTAATGTTGATTATTTGTGGTCAATTCACTTTTATCCCATGATTGAATTGCATACTCAATTTTAGCACCAGTTTGTCAATAGTCCCTAGATGATTGACAAACTTGGGAATCTATGGAACGCCACTGAATCCCCCCACGGTGTCAAAATTTCGATTATTATCGAACATTCATGTACCTCGGATTTTTCTTCGAAAATGATTAGTATTTGGGCTATGTATTCATAATCGGAAAACCAGAAAATATTTCATCGGCGAAAATTTTTCCATACATTTTGTATGGGATGTTTTTTGGGTTAAAATAAAAAATTATTGATTTTTAGTATGGAAAATAGCCAAAAACTCATCTAACTCAAATTTTCCCCGATAGAATATTTTCAAATTTTGCATTTATTCATTATAGCCAAAATTCTAACATTCTATGAAGAAAAATCCGAGGTACATGAAAGTTGGATAATATTCAAAATTTTGACACCGTGCCCCCTGAGATACTTCTGGCACGCCCCTGGGACCCTTTGAAACATCCTGAAAATCCCTAGAACGGTCTTGAACGATCAACGATCAATTCTGACTATACATGTCAATGGTTGCTCATCCGTGATTGATCTGAACTGGTACCAGTTGCACTGTGATCCAACTGAATAAGGGGCTGGGACATTCCACTTATTCTCAAAGTGCAATTTTAGCAGCTCATGCATATTTGATCAATAACGGCGCCGGCCAAGTCCTTATAGTCAGCTGGGAAGGGAAAGGAATGTTAGAGTGTACTGGTTGTTGCTACTAGAGACCGAGAGCACTCTGCGTCCCCACAACCCGTACGGACTGGGGTATTTGTTAGACGGAAAGGATGGGAGATCTGGGAGTCACCGTTGGGTCGGTGATGCGATCCATGGATAGGGGTTATTTATAGTGTTCGTGATAGATTGTGTGGTGAATAAGGTGAATAAGGTCAAGCGGCACAGCACGCTTTGGTTGCATAACTTATAGGCGTTATATATACACTGTGCTGTGAGTGGAAGTTGGAAGGGAGGGAAACGACTTTTTTCAATTCGTTTCTGGTTCTAGCGATTGCTATGGACATATGAGTATACATGAGTTGTATATGTAGAGAAGAGAGAGCGAGAGAAAGTGGATAGAAAGATACAAAGTAGGATGAAAAGGACGGGCCAGGGATTGAACCCATGACCTTCTGCATACGAATCAGAAGCGGTAGCCACTAGACCACCAAGCCCGTCAATTCCTGAAAATCCCTAGAACGGTCCTGAAACCGCATTACTCTCTGAAAACATCTGAATAAAATGCTCATAAAAACCCCTAAAACCCCGTGGGCCTCCTCGAATGACCCCCTGAAATTTCCTGGAACATCTCTGCTGCGTCCCTGCAGGATTGAAATCGAAAACTAATCTGACTGTCTTGCTAACTGTTTAGGTTATGCCAGTGTTCGAAAATTGTATCATGATTGCATAATGGAACATTCCCGTAACGTGGGTAGATCACCTTAGAATGGTGTGTTGCGGCGTAAGATCTACCAAATCAAATTTTTAACTTAAAATTTCCCTGCCTTAAGTAATCAGGCAGTAGTTTACAAATACTTCAAGATCAAAGTTTGATGCATTTTTTTTATGTTTATGTAATATTTTTGTTTCAATTTTGCTTCTAATAAACATTTTATTTCAGCAGGATTCAGGTTAATTTATTGTATGGTACAAATAATTTTGTAAAAATATATAACTGTGGCGAGCGTATCACTAAATCACTAAAGTCATTCGAAGTCAATGTTAATATTATCTATTATTTCAGATTCTCAACCGAAAAGTCAAATAGTTCAAGTAAATTAAGATGACGAGGAAACCAGGACGTATTGGACAGATAACTTATTCGAAGCAGTCTAATTATGGTGTGCCTGAACGTTGATCAACCGCATCCTTTGGACTACCCTTCCACAAACAGTACCTAGAACAACAACCATATCCCCTTGACACCTAGGCCTGAGAGGTCGTGGAACTTTTTTCATCTTTCAGGTGTCTAATTAACTTTCCTATTCCTCAGCAGTCGCAAGGACGAAGCAGTGGGCCAAGTTTTTGAACATATTTTGAGTAGATATCTGATCATCTTTTCCTCCTTATCCCCGCTGATCGTAAGGGCCTGGCCAGGTGTCGATAGTTCGCTAAATGAAAGGTTTGTCAAGCCCCAGGCAACTTTTCTAGCGCATTAAACGTCTCTATCGACAGCCACCCCAGGATGTGTACGGTCAGCTATGCTATGCTATGCTATGTAAACTTAACCCAAAGTTGATTTTGAGTTTCATCCGTAATCTTAACAGTTAATCCTTACAGTAATTCAAGGATTTACTCTAGGAATTTTCGCTTGAATTCCTCTAGGAATGCGTCCAGGAATTTCTTTGAAGATTTCAATAGGGATTCCTTAAAAAATTACCCAAGGATTTTCCCAGGGATTTCTCGATAAATGTGTCCAAAGAGGTTTCACAGAAATTGTGCTGACTGTTGTGATCAGAGTATGAGATTTGGTGTCGCAGCTGTTTTTAACGTTACCGGACTCAGATGACCCGCTTGTGACAACCTTGGAGAATGTAAGTGAGAAAGATTTGACGTTGGATCTCGTCAAGCAAAGGCTGTTGGCAGAAGAGTCGAAGCGTGCGGACCGTGTGGAAAATGAGCAATCGGACTTTGAAGAGGAAGCACCTGCAGCATTCACAGGACACCAGGAGAAACAGCAAAAGTTTACCGGAAAATGTCACGGCTGC
>NC_085137.1:24159751-24184751 GCF_035046485.1 Aedes albopictus
CTTTTGAGCGAATGCTTTCTCGATATCGTAAACAACCTTGTGTAAAAGAGTCACAGTGGACTTACCAGATTGGTAGGCATGTTGGTTCACATGAAGAGGCACGTTGGCCAGATGAACATCACGGATATGATGATCCACAATGCGTTCTAAGCATTTCAGAAGAAAAGAGGTCAAACTGATAGGTCTGAAACTCTTTGCTTCTTCATACGACGCACGACCCACTTTCGGAATAAACTTTACAGTAATATCCCTCCAGGATTTGGGAATATACCCTGTAGCAAAACTGCAAACAAGTAGTTTTTTCAAAACATGTTTGAAATAATCAAATCCCTTCTGAAGCAAAATAGGATAAATCCCATCTGCCCCAGGAGATTTGAAAGGAGCAAAGCTATTAAGAGCCCACTCAATCGATTCTATAGTTACAATACTCCGAGCCGAAGCTAAAGAATCATAACTACAAGAAAAGACATCAGGATCATCCGAAGATGTAATATCCACACATCCAGGGAAGTGTGTGCTGAATAAGCATTCCAGAACTTCCTCATCAGAGGAAGTCAGATCGCCATTTGGCAAACGAAGTTCGTTCACCCGGAAATCCTTAGATTTCGCAAGGATTTTGTTTAACCGACTGACTTCACTCAAGCTGGAAACATTTGTACAAAGGTTTTTCCAGCCGGATCGTTCAGCAGACCGGAGAGCTTTCCTGTAGGCCTTGCGAGCCGACCTGAAAGCCTCCGAACCAGCCGAACGTCGTCTGTTCCAACTCTTTCTACATTGTTTCCTGAGTTTCGCCAGATCAGAGTTCCACCAAGGGGTTCCTCTTGTGATCTTCACAGACCGTAGAGGGCATGCTTCTTCAAAAGCTTCCATGATGAAGGTCGTTGTAGTATCAACGGCATCATCTAAATCACTTGGAGTGTCAATGGATGGTGAATATCCATGAAATTTGGCTGCAACCAAATCAGTATAAAGATCCCAGTTTGTTGACCGAGGATTCCTGAAACGCAATGTTTGCGAAGTAACATTTAAATGTTCAAAAAAGATATAGCGATGGTCAGATAAAGATTCTTCATCTGACACATGCCAATTGGTCAGCTCGTGACTAATTCTGCTAGAGCAAAGCGTTATATCTAACACTTCCTCTCTAGCAGATACCATGAAGGTTGGGCGGTTGCCTATGTTAAGTAATGCAAGATCTGTACTACTTAAGTACTCCATCAAACTGGAGCCTCTCAAGTTAATGTCTGAGCTGCCCCAGATGATATGGTGAGCATTAGCATCACTGCCAACAATTAGCGGAAGGCCTTTTGAAGTGCAGTATGCGATGACTTGTTTGAAAGCATCCGTAGGGGATGGTTCATCATGTGGTAAATACACAGAACAATAGACGTATTTCCTGTTGAGGTTTCCAACAGATACATCAATTGTGATAGCACATACATCTCTGGTGGTTAGTTCAGAGATGAGTGTAGCAACTATTGCGTTGTTGACAAGCACACAGGCTCGAGGCATGACACGCGAGTTTGCCATTTCATGTTTACTGAAAGTGGCAAACACCGGATTCACAAGGTTTCCTAGATAGGAATTTCCCTTACGAAAGTAAGGTTCTTGTACCAAGGCCACTTGGGCTGTACCATTTTGCATAAGTCTGCAAAGATTGATCGTTGCTGTTCTTTTATGCTGAAGATTGATCTGAGCTATCCTAACCGTAGCCACTACCCAAACTAGGTAAGATTAAACTCTTCGCAACAGCAGCACAACAAAGAACAGCAACAATAAAACCAAATCGGTATCGATTGGAAAACGCCAAAGGCGAGGATACACAGAATACACTGTGTAAATCGCATAATGCGAAACCATATAGGTGAAAATTTAAACTAATTAACAACATCTTCATAATCCCGCCCTTATTTAGCCTCAAGTGAGACTAAAGAAGGGCAGCTGATTGTCTCGGAGAAACACAAGGTCCACTGCACCATTGCTCCGGTTAGCGCAGTAAGGGCTACATACTGTGGAGGGCGCCCTGGTACTCCACAGGCTCCGTTAGCGGTTAGGTTTTTATTAGACCCCCCTAGCCATTCATTCCTAGGCACGGTAAGCATAAAGCCGCATCACACCATGAATTAGGGGTCACCTGTTGGTGGATTCTTACCACCGGAACAGGCGGTCCGTAGTGTTATTCTTAGCCAATTGAGACAATCGCTACCGACACTACACAGCTATCTAGGCTGATCGAGAAAAGAAGTTAATATTGATGATCAACTTCATACGGACTCGAACAGCCGACAGAAGCCGGTATTATCTGAAGGTTATTGGAAAACTTCAAGATGATGTATGTCGCTTGTGTGGCATAGATACAGAAGACTTGGAACATTTGTTATGCCGTTTTCCGTCAGTTGTAACTAAAAGAATAAGGTTCTTCGACAAAGGGCTAATAGAACCCTTTGATGTCCCCAAATATGGTGATTCAATTCATTCGAAATGTGGCACCGTGTTGGGATATCGTTTCTGGTCAAATTCTGATTATTACCAATACCAATGATGATACATCGACTTGACAAAGCTAAATAAAAATGGGGCATGTGTCACAATAGATCTATCAACTAGTCGCAGTGACTTAGATACCCAACAAGGCATAAAAAACAATGCCATACCAATAAGTGATTGGGAGGCAGTGGCCGAAGCTCCCGACAATTAAAAATAATTTCCTCTCCCGCTTTGACATACATGTGCACAACGGTGTATGTGTTAGATGTTCTTCTAATCCCATCCGAAAGAGGTTTGGATTGTGAAAAGAAGATAACCATGTGCGACTGTGGAATCGAGTTCAGTTCTAGGCCTGCTGGCGACGAAGATGGTCGAGTGACTCCGTAGCTTGAAGGAATAGAAGCGCCCGTCTAGCGAATTGGGAGTCGTGAGTTCGAGTCTCACCCGAGTACGTGGATTTCTTTTCATACCATCAAATGGGGTAACTTGCAACACTTTTCGACTTTGAAGCAATATCATTGAAAATCTAAACATATGAAACATACTGTAAAGCATCGTGTACACTAATTACCACTAGTAGAATACTATGCAGCAATTGATTTACCAGAATACGTTGCCACCTAATCAGGGCCCTGTAGCATAATCGAGCTAATAATATTAGCTACAAGTTACAAGTTACAAGTACTAATATTACAAGTGCTAATAATTTGTGTTGCATAAAGGCTCAATTTTCCACTAATATTATTAGCACTTGTAATATTAGTGACCATGAAAATACAAGTTGCTTTGGTTCATTTACCTGTTAAAATTCATCCGACAGTTCACTATTAATTTGAAATGGCAGTTGATGTTTGTTTATACAGTCCGGATTCGCTGGTTGGGTCACGACTGCGCCCCGATTAGCGAATCGTGTTCGTTCGTTGGGGCAACTGACAACTGATCAAAATGCTCTAGACACACGCAAGTGACGAGAAATACGTCACGGAACACTCACATACTTGCGCAAACGTTCTGTATACAGGAGCTGTGATGCGACAGCGGTTAGACGTCAAACTCGTTTTGACATCTATTTTGACATTGACAGTGCTTTTTAGTTGGGTTTTGCCCCAACCAGTGAACATTCAACCATCGAGACAGCCCATCTAACGAGCTCTCAACGAACGAATCGTCACTGTATTCTGCATTTTCTGCGTAACATCCGGAAATAACTTCATTTATTCCGAAGTTTTGCATTCTTTATACGATAGATGAAGAAAAGCATGTGCTGTTTGGATAATTTTCGGCCGCTCTGACGAAATATTTTTTTACAAAGTATGGCACTGCAAGTACCTAGATTTTTTAGTAAAATGTCCCAAAGATTTAATAGTACTGGTTGAAAAACAATGTATAAAGATTTAGCAACATGTATTATGCTTCTTGTTAAAATCCGAAGTGGTCTGGGATGCAAAAATTGAGCTTTTACCTACTTTTATATGTAGCAATTCGATTCGAGTTAGTGTATGTATATTGTAGCTCTTGATTAGCTTAATGATGCGCAATACAAGCAATTGATTCAAATTTATTTCGCATCTACAACTTTACCTGTGCTTATGCAGTGACCATAATATTGTCGCGCTTATCTTTTATTAGAGTTCTGCGGCGGTCGTACGCTCGCAAGGCATACCGCCGCATGACAGTCGCAAGGCAAAACAAAAGAAAAAGTGTTCCCGCCAAAAACAAAAGCACGTGGGTTTCGCGAAGTGACAGATGTTTTTGAATGTATTTGTGATGAACGGCAAGAGTAGCTCAGTGGAATGAGTGTTCTTGCTGTCAAACCCCATATAGTGCAATTATATACTTTTAAATCTGGTGACGCTGCTATGATTAACGACTGTCGCGCTTATATCAGAAGCCAGAAGGCAGATAATCGCCATATTCTGATTTTTCTTGAGAGGCATAATATATAACTTTACCAAGAACCTCCAATCAAAGATGGGTATTGTATAAACTTAGGAGAACTTGAGAGACTCAGCAGAAATTATATTTTGGATACAAAGTGTACATCAACGCAATTTTATCTTCAATGCGTTTCGAATACATACTGCCAAATTTAATCGTCGAAAACTGGAATTAAGGTTGACATGTTAGATAAATAATATCTTTTGAGTTCATCAAAATGGTGAATCGATATATTCAAAACTAAATATGACTTCTGCAATACTTTAAATCTAACTTGTAAATTATTTTACAAGACCTTTGAGACTTGTAATCAAAAGTACAAGTCATACCTAATATTTTATACTTGTAGTTTGTTTATGCAACATACACTTGTAAATTCTACTAATAATATTAGTCCAACCGACTTGTAGTATTGGACTTGTAACTTGTACTTGTAGTATTTTTATGCAACAGAAAATTATAAGTTACAAGCTACAAGACTAATATTATTAGTAAAATTTTCATTATGCTACAGGCCCCAGGAGGTGCAAAATACATGCTTGTTGCAAGTTACACCATCTGTGGGGTAACTTGCAACACATGACATGAAGCTAAGTTAGCTACCATTAAACTGCTCTTATATTCTAGTTCTTGTTTATATTATAAGTTTTTGACGTAAAGCGTGGAAAATGCTTTGAAAAGATATACACTAACCAACTGAAATATGATTTTTTAATTAAAGGGTTGATAGTTATTATAAGCGAGGATATATGGTTTCACAGCAGGTTCTACGTATCACAAATATTAAATATATGTAGAGCTCATGACTCAGTACTAGTTACAATATGTCAACAATGCTTAATGTAATTTGCTGAAAAGGTTAAATTATTCATCTTTAGGTAATTTTCAGTTCGAAGTAGTGTATGGCTACTTAGCTAAAGACGAATTTCGCACCAACTCGTCTTCGGGGTTGGCAGCACCCCCTCAGAATGTTATGAAATTTTGTAGGTTTCAAGACTTTACCTTTTCAAGCAACTTTGCATATTTTGTTTTTTTCAAAATTAACCTAGACTAACATTTAAAAAGAGTCAAAGTTTTTTAACCGTTTTTTTTCACAAAAAAATAACTCGAATATGATAAGATGTACAAAAAAGTGTTGTATGGGGGACATTTAGAGAATTGTCCAAGCTTTCATGAAAAAATATTTTAAAAATTCTAAATACATTTTTACACGTTAAAAAATATATTTTTAAAATTAAAAGTCAATTTACAGAAAATGCCCACTTTTTTATGTTTTGAAATTTTTTTCCAAGAAAGTCAATATTGTTGCCTAACTTTCCTCCATACATCACAAGATGGGCACTTTTAAGGAAAAAAAGTTTTTTTAACAAAAACTGTTTTCATGTTAGTTTTTTTAGCGTGTTGCGCATTACCCGTTTTTTTCACAAAAAATATAACTCGAATATGATAAGTTGTACAAAAAAGTGATGTATGGGGGACTTTTAGGGAATTGTCCAAGCTTTCAAGAAAACATATTTAAAAAATATAAAAAAAATGTTTTACACGCTAAAAAATATCTTTTCAAAATTAAAAGTCAATTTACAGAAAAAGCCCACTTTTTTATGTTTTGAATTTTTTTTCCCAAGAAAGACAATATAGTTGCCTAGCTTTCCTCCATACATCACAAGATGGGCACTTTTAAGGAAAAAAAAATTTTCTAAAAAAAACTTTTTCATTTTATTTTTTTTTGCGTGTTGAGCATTAACTCGTACAGTAATGTAACTCGAATATGATAAGTTGTACAAAAAAGTGATGTATGGGGGACTTTTAGGGAATTGTCCAAGCTTTCAAGAAAACATATTTAAAAAATATAAAAAAAATGTTTTACACGCTAAAAAATATCTTTTCAAAATTAAAAGTCAATTTACAGAAAAAGCCCACTTTTTTATGTTTTGAATTTTTTTTCCCAAGAAAGACAATATAGTTGCCAAGCTTTCCTCCATACATCACAAGATGGGCACTTTTAAGGAAAAAAAAATTTTCTAAAAAAAACTTTTTCATTTTATTTTTTTTTTGCGTGTTGAGCATTAACTCGTACAGTAATGTATCCAGAATCCTAATGACAATCCATTAAAACTTAATGGGCTCAACTACTTTTTTAATATCTTAACGTGCTTGACATTGAAAACGTGCTTGATATTGGAAAGGGCTCAAGACAAATTTGCTTTTAGGGTTTTATATCAATGAAAACGCTTGTGTATTGATGAAATATGTACATATGTATATGTGTATTCAATTATTTGCTTTTCTACAATATATTCATCCTTCTTTTATACATTCTATTGTAACGTTTTTTGAATATTAGATCTTTAGTCTATCTGAAACAAAGTAAACTTTTTTTGGATTATCTTTTGAATTCGAAAACTTCTTCGCTTCAATTTGATTTTCAGAAATTGGCACAAATGAATGAAATTTTTGTGTACCAGGTATTGTTTTTACGTGACTGTATGTGTATAGTTCTTCAAGTTCATCCGTTATTTTTGCATATTGTTCATTTGAAATAAAGCAGAAATTCAATTTTGTTATATGTATATCTGACTGTTTAACTGCCCAGTCATACAGTTCTCGAGGAGTTGTGATTGTGTTTCCATAATCTCGAGCAAGACTTGCTCGTTTTGCCATTCGCTTGAGAGTACCTCCAACAGCGTCACATGGACCTTTGCCATGTGAAGTTGCGAAGAAGTGCCATTCTGCTTCCAATCCATAATTGGACCGAAAACTGCACAAACTGGCAAATTTTTTTTGTTCTTATAATGAGCTGCTGCTCCATCTGACATGAAAGTAATTTTTGAGAAATCCAGCAGTTTTGATATAAATAACTGAACTGCTGTTGTATCGTGTGTAAGTACTTAAGATATTATTATAGAGCTCAAGTTTTCCAACTTATTTTCTTTTCTGTAGTACACTTCAAAGGGGTGAATGGTAGCTTGAGAATTATTCCAATGGTAACCTTGAGCTGAATTTTGAATGATAAATGAATAATTTTCTGAAAAGTCACAAATTGTTAATACTTCATCCTGTTTAAGAGATTCTTTTTTATCCCGCAAAAATGAGGATTGTTCTTTATAAATGAAATCATGAGTTATAAGCTTATCAACTTTTTCTACAAAATACGGAACAAACTCGTCTATAGTCTTAGTAATAGTTTCCAAATTGCATCGATCAGTGGTTAGCCATTGTTGAAATAAAACCGATTCTTTATCATTCGCTGCTAATAATGATGTTAGTTCACTGGTTCTAGGCACACAATAATACAATTTCAGCAAACAGAATGCTGTTTTAAGCATTCAGATATCAAAACAAGCTGAGAAACAGGTTCTATTCCAGTTGGGATGTAACGCCAAGAAAAAGAAGGCACCCAATCAAACAAAGTTGTAATGCCCATTGAGTGTTATTAAATGGGTATAAGGATTCTTGATACATCCTGTACGATTTAATGCGCAACACGCTAAAAAAATAACATGAAAAAGTTTTTGTTAGAAAAACTTTTTTTCCTTAAAAGTGCCCATCTTGTGATGTATGGAGGAAAGTTAGGCAACAATATTGACTTTCTTGGAAAAAAATTTCAAGACATAAAAACGTGGGCATTTTCTGTAAATTGACTTTTAATTTTAAAAATATATTTTTTAGCGTGTAAAAATGTATTTAGAATTATTAAAATATTTTTTCATGAAAGCTTGGACAATTCTCTAAAAGTCCCCCATACAACACTTTTCTATAGGTCTTGTCATTTTTGAGTTACATCGATTTTAAAAAATTCTTCGAAAAAAAGTTAGGCCCTCTTCAAATGTTACTCTTGAAAATTTTCGAAAATTTAAGTATGCAAAGTTGCTTATAAAAACCTAGTCTTTATGCCCACCAAGTTTCATTCGATTCTGAGAGGGTGTTGCCAACCACTGGTCGAGTTGGCGCGAAATTCGTCTAAAATAACATGATTTAAACACTCATTAAACTTTCTAAATATTAAGTTTGGGCATTCTAGTGCAATAATTTACTCTATTAGGTTCAGAATGGATGTTGGTGATTGTTTTAAGATCGTCCATAAACTAAATTAACCTTTAATCGAGGTGAAACATGACAAAATTTCAAAATATGGATGTCCTTATCTTTGTTTGAAAGTTACGTACAAATAAAGATAAATTTGAGTCGACATTTGAAAATGAGCACGATACGTTATTATTGAATGATCCATTTCAATTATTTCTACTCGAAATATCGTGAAATGAAAATAAATTATAGATAGTTTTGTTAATTTCAACTGTTGCAAGTTACCCCATAGTGGTCGTCGCATATGATAATGATTTTATACATTATTTAGTCGATAACTTTATCAAACTTTTATCGTTTAGCTAAGCTTACTATTAGGTACCCTAACTGCAAGAAAGGTCATCAGACTTATCGCACTTACTATAGGAGAGAGGTAAAGCACGATTTTCATACTTGTTTTTATGGCATAAAATGAGCAAATCGTTTTAACAGTGTAGCCAAACAATAAACAAAGAAACAAAATTATTTTTTCCACTAAAACGATCTTCGGTACACATAATTTTGATATCCGAAATGGTAGAGCATACTAGCTTTCATTATTATGTAAAAATAGTTCACATTTAATGTATGTCATCGTGTTGCAAGTTACACCGCTGTTGCAAGTAACCCCGTTTGACGGTAATTCAAATCTCAGTTTGTTCATCGAGCACATGTTCTGTTGTGCACATGGATGTCAAAGCATTTTCATCAGTGTAATTTCCCACATGGCGTGGTCAGCCAAAGCCAGGGTTGTGCAGTTTCAGGAGGGTCAATGTCGAATGACACTCGCTCTAACCATCACTTCATACGACAAACGCAGTCCATCAAAACATAATCGATTCACGCAAAAGCCACTCAAGCCAACCCTCGTTCAATGCAGAGTCAACCACATCCTGCAGCAGCGATCGTCTCTTGTTTTCGAACCACACGATGAAACACCGAAGCGAGTTTTTGCTCTACGCCTTGCATTCTATTCATAGGGCGAGCTATGTTTGTGTTTGCTACGCCATGCAATACTACTAAACAAATTGACCTTCATCCTGGCCCTTTCAGATGAGAGTCACCCAGCAGTGAGTGGCATAGCTCTGCGTCGAAACGACGGTTAACAAGCGTTCGGCTGCTCAGGAGATGTGCAGAGAAAGGGCGGGGCGGCGGCAGCCACCGTATCAATGCGTTCGTCTCGAATGTGTTCGTTAGCAACATAGAGACGGTCGGCTGTTGCGTTGATGGAGGAAGAAGGGCAATGTTGATGTTGCGGCTTTTTTGTGTTATGATGGTGATAATGCACAAGACTGGCCAAAGCAATCAATGTGCACTATTTTGACTGTACAATTGGCAACACTGTCTCGATTTTTTATAAAACATTGACAGTGTAAAATTGTTGTGTTGAACTGTTTTCAAATACATTCAAAGCTAGAGCAGTATGAATTTCACTATACCAAAAACCACATATGCTTATTGTGATATGGGTTATTCCACGCCAAATGACCGACCGCTTAAAATCGACCATCACGGATTTGAACCAAATTTGGCTGAAACATTTGTTTAGATGAAAAAAAAATCAAATTTTGTTTCCAATCGGATCACCCCTCGGCCCGTTGCAGCACCCCTCGTTTGGTATTGTTTATGAAAAAGAGTCATTTTCAAAAATCGCCCTGGCGGAACCTCTAAATATTTTTTTAGAAAATCGAAATGTTCTACAAAAATGCTTCAAACATGTATATCTTTCATTTAAGGGTTGAGCACCTTCACTTTTCGAACATCGATGTTTTTTGGGACAGCCTATGTGTATTTTTAGCTCTACAGTTTACCTTAAACCTAAAACAAGTGATACAGGGGAAGGCCAAAATGTTTGGGAAAGGCATCTTTTTTTCTCTCACAAAAAAGTTCAATATGCTGTAACTTTTCATAGAGTGCATCAAATATTCTCAAATATTGGCTGTTTGTCAACCTATAATATGTGCATCATTGGTACAAATTTGAGCTCGTTTGGTTAATCTTTCGCGAAGTTATAACCGTTCTGGTAAAACACTATTTTTTAGACTACTAATTTTTGAGCAGTCATATCTCGGGAACCAGTGAACCGAATTGAATGAAATTTTGAACTTTTATGCACAATATATTAATGCTTGAAAATCATTTAAAACATGGGTACGTTTAAAACGTTGAAAAAAGTTATGATGGATTGACACTTTTTGGATCTTTTTCGAAAAAATGCATTTTGTTTACATCAATGTCATAAAATTTTGTTTTTGATATCCAAAGATTTTCTACTTCTGTTCATAAGATATCTATAAAAAGATATATTAGAGCCTATTTGGATTGAAGGAAGAACACATTTAGTAATTTTTGTGCAGTATAGTAAATTTGACTCATTTTCCTCTAAATGGGTGAAAATGTCAAACCATCATTACTTTTTTCAACGTTTAAAAAGCATCTATGTTCTGATGAATTTTCCAGCATCATTATATTGTTGATAATCGCTCAAAATTTCATTCAATTCGGTTCACTGGTCTCCGAGATATGACAGTTCAAACATTGATAGTCTTAAAAATAGTGTTTTACCAGATCAGTTATAACTTCACGAAAGATTAAGCAATCGAGCTCAAAATTGTACCACTAATGCACATATAATAAACAGTCCAAATTTGAGAATATTCGATGCACTCTATGAAAAGTTACACCATGTTGAACTTTTTTGTGAGAGAAAAAAAGTTGCCTATCCCAAACATTTTGGCCACCCCTTGTATGTTGTAGTGTTTGTTCGTGATTCTCAGATGGTAAGTTTCTTGTTTCTACAATACCTCCACCACCACTTAACCGATTTTGATGAAGTTTTTATGGTATTGGCTGGCATATTGTGCTATTCTTGATAAAAAGAAATCAGCTATTTTTGTGCACTCGAACAAAAGTTATACATTATTTTGTATTCATTATTTTGTGTGTCTCACTTTTCTCGAGTCCAGTCTATATGTACTGTATCCAAATCAGGTGATTTCCTAAATCCAAATGCTCAGAACAATCTCGTCAAAACAGCTTCCCTGTCTGCTGCGTACTGCCTCATCAAACGGGCCATGATACATGGCAATGGCTCCGCACCGTTGCATACCAATTTTCCCCCGAAACGAGTTCATTCATCCAATGGGTCATCATCATTGTGATTCGTTTTTGCTCAATCTCCATTTCGTGGTCCGTACTTGTTTCGAAGCATCGCATCGCATTGCCGTATCGTCACAGCTCGCCACACTACTGCCTGACTGACTGGCTTCAAATTAACCTCGTACAAAAATTGGGGAAAATTACCTCAGCTCTCGCAACCTGTGAGTGCCGGTTATGATCATTTTTGCCTAGTCGGTCAGCGATGATGATGATGACGGCGACGGGATGACGATGAATCAGTTCTTGTGGATGCCGTGGCGTTCGAGCGTTCAACGAGGTCACGACCGACCGGTGCGCTTCCGCACCATAAACTTCAGAACTTGTTTCGTTCGGTACTCGTTCCAATTACGCGCCGGGGTATGTCATCGTGACTTTAGTGATTTTCCCGCTGAGAAAATCAGAAAAGCGTTAGTTTCGTTCTGTGCACACAGAAGAGTTAGGGTGACCATATGAAAATGGCTTTGGAAGGGAGAAAATTTGGGTCGAAGAGTGAAAAAGTGATTAGAAAGCTTCTTGAAGTACCCGGATAAAGGCGAAATACTGACGATCAGAACGTGATATCGGTTTGATTGATGTTCCTGGAACATCTGACGAATATCGGTTTGATTGATGTTCCTGGAACATCTGACGAATATCAAAATTTGATATTTCAAAATAAAACGTATAACTCGCAGCTATTGGTTAAAGCTTACAACAGCTGAGCATAATAAGATGGTGATGTACCAAGAGTAAAATTTAGATATTATTTTTAGATCTTTTATCTCTTATATCAAACTAATATCAAGATAATTTTTCGGCAATAGCAGTCTGAGTGGTTAGCAAACACAGTTTTTGCTCCTACGTCCGTAGGAGCTATTGCCGAAAAATTATCTCGCTCATCGAAAGTTTCAGTCATAAACGATAGTCAAACTAATATCAGTTTTTGATCTCCATATCAAAATATGCTATTATTAAGATATTTTCCTTTACTTAGGTAGTGCACTGTTTCTTTTCTCCTATCGAACGCAGTCGTTTGTGTTTCTAAAGGTTCTAATAGGCAGCGATTCTCGAGCAGGATCGAATAAATGCCACATAACTGCAGTATACCAAAGTCAAGTATCATACCAAAACAAGGTATTGATTGGTAAACGAGGTTGAAAAGTATCGCGTCAAAAATGGCATACTTTTTCGAGTTTTGGGCTGGAAATGATCTACATATAGACACGACATTACGAAGCCTAATTTTTTTCGCGTACAAGACAAGCTTGATTAGGATGGACTTAATACGAACCATCCATCTGATATCATATGGTCACCCTTGGTCATCCTATTATTAGCCATTCGGTCACATTTCCCTAGCAGCGTCCAACCGGCCGGCAAACTGACCGACCAACTTGATGCAACGCACCGGTGGATGATGATGAGCATTGCGTTAGTCACGAGGAGGCCGACATGTCTCACCGTCGCCAAACTGAACTTCATCAGCAACGAACGAGAGCGCACCAGTTTTCCCATTTTCTATTTTCAATTATACAAAATGTCATGTTTTTCTTTTCTGTCTGTTGTCACACGATCAGCGACGCGTCGCGCCGATCGGCTGTTTTTCCTCTGTCACCAAAACCGCAATGTTGATGCATGACGTCAGCCTTGATGGCGACACGGCGTCACCCAAGCCGGTAGGCGGGGTTGCCATGGCGAAAATGTGAATTACAGTTCGTGGCGTCTCAGTACGACCGATCGCCTCGATCTCACCTGGCCTCCTCCGTTGATCGGATCGAGAGTTCAGTTTCGGTGCAAAAGTTGAATTCGAAGTTGGTCTCGATCAACCAACCAACAGTCAGCGTCAGCGTGCGGAAGTTGAAAGAAGGTCAATTGCTTGCGGAATGGATTTCCAAACGCAATTAAGCGCGTTCAAGCGCAAAATTCATGCGTCTTGACAAGTTGATAGGTTGAGAAGAGGGCGAGTGCGTGCGTTGCAAACAAGGTAGATACTCTCACTTTTGATTCGTTGACTGAGCGCGAAAGAATGGTGATGATCACCCCCTCACAGCTGACATGATCAACCAACAACAGAAAAACTGATGAATAGAAGAAGTGTTTGTTATAGTCGCGCGCGCGAGAGGTGTTGAGGTTAAAGACCGCCGAGCCACCATAAATGACAATCGTCGTCGTCATCGCGGGCGGTGATGTCATTGCGGATTTTATTTTCCTCAGTGTGAGATTTGCGCAAATCCCATAGCGAATCTTCGAGGGTAATCAGAAAAGTGCTTAATGGCACGGTCGTTAGGCACTGTTTACCTTCAATCACAATGATGGCTTCAGAGAAAGGCTTGACTTTCGGTTTGTTTGCTGAATGCAATCAGCACATGATTGAGGGTTGGATAATAGGAAAAACATCAAAATGTGGTTTACGTAAAACCACATGATATAACTTAAGCTCAAATATAAGGATCCTTAGGGTCGATTTCTTCACCTCGGCTTAACCGGTAAGCCAGGCTTACCCATATAGTTAAACCAGGTTTAACGCTTAAGCCACGCTGAAGAAATCGGCCCTTAGAGATCATTGAGTAGAAAATTAATCGATTTCAACTTACTATTCGTATTAATGTTTAAAACATCTTAAACAAGGGGATATTTACCTGTAAGTAGAGAGAACAAAGAATGAATTAGTATTGGAATAGAATGTATAAAACAATAGGGGCACTCACTAAACAGATTAAATTGCTGCGTAAGCCATGATTTTCTGCTTATATGAAATGTTTCATGATTTTGCGAATGAAATAATCAAAGATTGCCTTGGTAATCGCGACGTTTAATCAGTTTACGCTGTTAAGTGAATCCCCCTAATATCTTTGAGCAATTCGCCAATTGTTATACAGTTTCTGAAAATCGTATCATAAATCGAACCTTCTTGCTTAACCCTAGTAGGATTTTGGAATTAATATGACCCAGAAAGGCACGCTGAACGTACACTACACCATCGTGATGAGGAAAACTTAACATCTTAGGAGGTTTAATGTAGTGGGTAAGGTGGGGTAAGTCTTTCATCGTTTTCAATGATAAGCAGCCTCATTTTTTAGGCATTCGAAGCGGTAACAGCAACTAAACAATTTCTGCTTGATAATTCAGCAGAAATATTCACGAAACGCATAAACAATTCGCTCGCACTCATCATGTTTAAGGCGTAACCGCGAGAGTGTGAGGGAGATCGATATCTACGCCGAAAGAGAGATGAAGTTGTAAATGACGGGCCCGATTAGGCTGGTGCTTCGAATGCAGTTCGACTTTCTATTTGACAGAATCGTAACTTTTTCTGTGGCTTAGTTGGCTGAAGCGCCGGACTAGCGATACGGAGTCGTGGGTTCGAATCCCACCTAAATAAACGTTTGTTTCTTACAAATTTATCTCTCAATTTGTCAATTAAACACACACTGTGTCATCACAATTTAAGTTTTTTTGTCGTGTTCTAGGGTGTTCCAGGTGCGTTCCAGAGGTGTTCAAGGAGTTTCAGGGGTGTTTCAGTAGTGTCAATAGCGTTCCATAGGGTTTCGTGGGCGTTCCATGGGTTATAGAAGTGTTCTAGAGGTATTCTATTAGGCTACAAGAACGTTCCAGAGGGTTCCTGAGTTTTAGGGTGGTTTTAGGGGCATTCCAGAGGTGTTTCAGGAGGTTTCGAGGGATTTCTGGGATGTCCCATGGTATTTCAGCGGGTTTCAGGCGCGTTTCAGGGGGTTTCAAGAGATTTCCGGGGCGTCCAGGGAGTATCAGGCGCATCGGGGCATTTAAGAGGGTTTCAGGAACATTTCAGGGTGTTTCAAAGGCTTTCAGGGAATCCAAGGGGTTTTCCAGGGGTTTCAAGTACTTCTATGGCGTTTCCAGGATGTTCCACTGTGTTTCAGCAGTTTTCTGGGAGTTTCAAGAGTGTTCTAGTGGGTTTCAAGGGGTCCCATGGGTGTTACAGCGTTTTTCAGGGGCTCTCCGGAGCAGCCCAGAGATCTTCAAGGGATTGAAGGAGCATTTCAGACAACTTCAAAGCACTTAAGGGCCGTTCCAGTTTGGTTCAGGGGTGTTCCAGAGAGTTTGAAGGGGTCTACGAGGACTTCCAAGAATTGTTTCAGGAACTAAATCCTTGATATTAAACTCTGAAACCCCCTAATAATCCCTGGAACTTCTCTGAAACAAACACCCCTCTAGAGGTCCAAAGGAACCCCAGTGGCCCTCTGAGACCCTTCTGAAACTCCCATGAAACTTGAAAATTAAATAAATTTGTAACCGACACTTTTAAATTGCGACTGCCGGAATGCACCGTTCAACAATTAGCGAGAATCGATCAACTTTAGGATGAGCAAGCTCAAGGATGCGTACAACATTTGGGTTCCAGATATCCGATACAAGTGTTCTTTTTTCTCTTAGAAAATGGAATTTGGATCTAGACGTTCACTGAGTGCTAACACGGAAAAACAAAAACAAAGAATCCAGTACTAACCGTTCAACAATTGGGTTCTATAGCAGTGTTGAGATAATTCCATATTCTGAATCTGCATGATACACTGAGCCGAAATCCAAACTTTCATGAATTTTGATGCCTGGGAACCTATTTAAAAATAAATTTGAATTTCGTATGGAAGTGCTTTGATGAATCACCGCTCGTCGGATTTTGAACTGGGCGGAGCTGTCAAGCAGTTGCCCAGCTGTTAAAAGGTGATTAGAAAAAAATCTCTTTGAAATTGATTTTAGGTATCAAAACAAAGTTCAAAAAATCTGAAAAAATGATAGTGGCTCAGAAAAAGGTGCTTTTTCGTTTAATTGTTTTTTATTTAATTTAAAAACCCAATTGGCGAATAAAACTTTGCTAGAAACCAAATGTAAGTAGAGCTTATGTTTGTGTAAATTACTCGTACCGTCAAGGCGCCATTCACCGTGTGCCTTCGAATATTTTTTCATTATTTCCATATTATGATTGAATTATATGACAATTTCCCTTCAATTTCACCAATACAACATTGTATTGGTGAAATTGAAGGGAAATTGTCATATCATTCAATCATAATATAGAAATAATGAGAAAATATTCGAAGGCACACGGTGAATGGCGCCTTGACGGTACATATATTTGCCTAGTATCGCCCAGATTAGCAGCACTTATACAAGATGGCTGCGACACAGGTTCACTTTGGTTGGCGGGCTGCCGAAGTGTAGGTAGGCCTAATATTTTAGAAGCGATTTTATCTATTCTTTCTCGATTTCGATAAAATAATGAACATACACTCATCTTTCCTTCAATGTAAGGGGTGATACACAAATCATGTCACGCGAAAATCGACCATTTTCAACCCCCCCTCCCCCCTATGTCACATTTTTTGTATGAGATCTCAAAAATTTTTGTATGGGTCATCACGGTATGCAAAACTCCCCCTCCCTCCTAAAAGCGTGACGTAATTTGTGCATGGCCCCTAAGTGATTTTACCTTTATGATGACCGCATTAAACCTGGTGGGTAGCTTCATGACAACCCAAGTAACAAAATTAATTTTATAATGCTTTTGAAGTATTCTCCAACACCTGTTCTTTAAAACCATGCATAAACCAAATTGCTCTGCAACACGACATCAACTCAACCATAAACCCGCCATAAGACCAAAGAGGCCCATCCTAAGATGCTCTTGGAGAGTTGTTTTTAAATTTCTATTAAAACTTGTTGTACTTCCCAAGTTGTCCTCAAGGCGAATTGCTCTCTCCTTGTAGAATTCTTCAAGTGCACGATAAAACGATAATAAATTTGTCGGGGTTGTTGCTGATGCAGCTTTTATGTCGACAGAAAAGTTTGGTGAATTAAATTGAAATTAAAAACACAATGAAAATGATACATTATTGTAATCGGGATTAATTTATTACCCAAATTGGAAATATTTCCGTGGTGTAACAAGGATGCCAAATGCCAAGCAAAATTCATCGTATATATGTTGCAAGATACTTCCAAAAATTGAAACGCGCTTCCATTATAACGCACTAACAAAATATTTAAAAATATTATTCCTGGTCATGCGAACATTGCTCATGAGTTTTCTCAACATGGCTTAAATTTCTTTCAACTCATACCAGAGCTAAAAGCATAATTCAGTAACAAATTTTGAAAACGACGTATAATCAATGCTACACCATTGATTATACGTCGTTTTCAAAATTTGTTACTGAATTCAAGAATACTAGGATTTATAACGTTCTCAATGCAGCCTGGTTGGCCTCCATCCAGAACGACTTAAATTTATTTCATCTTATGCAACGGTAAGAAGTATTACTCAAGAGTACTTATGTAGGTTTATAACGTTCTTGATGTAGGTTTATGCAAACTCCGCCAAGAACGTCATAAAACATGCACGCCAAATTGTAAACAAACAATAAATTATCGCACCGCGGTGGATTTTGTGAATCTCGTCCGATGAATTGATTTATCAGCCCGGTACCGTTGCCAACCAGGCAGACCTTTTTCGATAATCGGCCTTGATGCGGTGCAGTGCCTCATTCCTCCGGTCAGCACTTCCAACAGGTAAGTAGTTGTTGATTTTGAAGATCGATGATTGGAACCCCGATTGCACGGGAAACGACGTCCTGGATGACCATACCCACATCATTTCGGATGCTGCAACCGGAGGAACTTGGCACTGCACCGCGTCGCGGTTGGGTTTCCGGGTAGGTGTTCTTGATTGGCAACAATAATGGAACGATGAGAATCAAAATCTGATGTTTGAGTTTTTTCTTGTATTTTTCATGTACCAAACGGTTCTTATGCGAGAACAGTTGCTCTTGATCAAGAACGGATGATTGAAGTTAACTACAAGAGCCTTATAAAACTGAAAATAAGTTCAACAGTTCTTGTTGTGTTTATGGTTTTAAGAACTGAACCTCAAGTACTCTTGGAGGTGTTTTTAAAACCACATATTGACGAAGAATAGTTGTGCTCAGCTGAAACTCCGATAAGATCAACTAGAATATGCAATGTTCCGATAAAACTATCATAAAAACAAATAAAACCAAATAGAATTAAGATTGTTACTTGGGAATGGTCATCATAAAACCTATAAGATATACTATTCAACACAGATGGTCGATATTGTCATAGTTACTGCATTGCTACCAACAGATGTCGTAATTAATCTAATGGATCGACATCTGTTAAGAGTTCGTACAGTTTTATGGTAATAAAGTTGCTATAGAGGTGGCATAATGAATGCCAGCTGTATTACAAATTAGAGATTTTGTTCACTCTTAAGTTCTGGTTTTATGGACATAATAAAACCTTTCTTCTGAAAGGTCTGAAGAATACGCCGAACCCGGACAAAATTAAACAGCTTGTCCCACTAAAACAAGACTGCAAAGTCGAAACTACAATGATAGACATTCGTTTAGCCGAGACCAAAAAAAGTGTCAGGAAACTAATACAAAAAAATTTATGATAAAACTTTTTTATCGTAGTGATAGTATATCTAGTACTGTTTTAAAAAATGTGATATATCACACTTACATATACACTGAAACAAAAACGAGGGTAAAAACCTTCAAATGTCATGTTTTGCCTAGACATTCGTTTAGCCGAGGTAAAAGAAAAATTGGTTTTCAATAGATTTTTTGCAATTTCGTGAGTATATTTCGAGCATATACTCCAAGGCATTTAGTTTATGACGTGTTAGCAAGAAAATTGACCTTAAAAGTTTATTTATTTGTGAAATTCAGAGAAATATTTAAAAAAATGTCCCCATAAGGACAAGCGACGATAAACAAATTTATTTAAGAAAAATGATTTCTGTAAACACTCAAACGTAAGCTAGATTAGCAGTTTTGAAAATATGGCACAGAATTATTGTTAGAAATGTTCAAATTATTGCATAAAATGTTATGAAAAAAAAAGTATATTGGTTTTTGGTTGTTTAAACTTTAAAATGGGACTGATAAAAGCTAAAATATATAGTTCTGCATTGAAATAAAGACGTGCCCTAATGCCTGTGGAGTATACCTGTTTGATACTAGCATTACCAAATGAGTTAGAAGACTGCTAAGTGAAAGAACTGCAAGAAGTGTCAGAATTTTTGTACCCTGTTTATTTAAAAGCTGATGCTCATACAAAAATGCAGGATATGGTCAAACAATTGGCTTTTTTCATACAATCTGAAGAAATATATTATAAATGAGTCTTAGGTGTGAACCACATTCATTTTTAACATGATTTATTTGAAAAGAATGTCTAAATTATGAAACAAGTTGTTCATGCTAGAAATTTGAATACTTTCGGTGCCATTCCTCGAAATGTGAGCCGTTCAATGTATGTTATGTCAGCCAGAATACAGTCTGGTGATTTATGCAAGTGAAACCATCATATATCATCGAAACAATACTTAAATACGTGATTTTTTGATGGTTTGCGTTATTTTTTTCTGTTAAAAACATTGTTTCTCGTATTTTTTTCAACCTGCTTTGGCCATGAAACTTTCATTTGATTCTTTTGAAACACTTCCGATAAAAATAACTACATCAAATATCAATTTGGAAACATTTACAATATTATGACATATTTATATGAGATGCATGCAAAATTAATATGGCAACACTTCCAAAAACGATCTAATTCATGATTTACAAGTCGATATATAATGCAGGTCAGCATACAAAATTATTTTGTTGGATATTTTACGAAATTTGTTAGTTTTTTATTATGGAATTCTAAAAATTGTACAATTCGGCTAAACGAATGTCTACACTGAAATAAATTTTGTTGTTGTTTCCACCATCCATGGTAAAATTAAGAACTGTACCAACAATTTTCTACCGAATGCAAAAATCTGTTAATTGTACTGAAAAATTGTCAATATTACCATGCGTGAAGTACCATTGACTAAAAACATTCTTGATGTTACTATTTTGACATTGTATTTTTGACCATGTTTATCTAAGACGCGCAACATTCAAGTCTACATGGTCGAAATTACAATGCCCAAATAGTAAAACCAAGAATGTTTTTAGTCAACAGTAATACACGCATGGTAATATTGACAATGTTTCAGTACAATTAACAGAATTTTGCATTCGGTTGAAAATTGTTGGTACAGTTCTTAATTCTACCATGGATTCGGTGGAAACGACAACAAAATTTATTTCAGTGTAGGCAAAAAATGACATTTGAAGGGTTTTTACCCTCGTTTTTGTTTCAGTGTATATGTAAGTGTGATGTATCACATTTTTATAAAACAGTACTAGATATACTATCACTACGATAAAAAAGTTTTATCATAAAATCTTATGTATGAGTTTCCTGACACTTTTTTTGAAAATTTTTTGGCCTCGGCTAAACGAATGTCTATCACTGTATCTCTAAACCTTCTTCAATGATTTTTTTGCAATAATTTACAAAAAAAAAACTGTGCGTTTTGACTAGTGCTGTAATAAAACCCAAATGAAAATCAAACAAAATCAATCAGCACTAGGGAACGGATAAAAAAACTTATTGTCCCATGTTAATGAATACTCGAAGGAATTATTTAAAATACTTTCCTCAATAATTATTTAATTGTAGATTACCTTTTGAAGACATTGCTGTCAAAGAAATATATAGAATAGGAGAATAAATATTATTTGGAACCGAAAAAAACAATCGGATTATATTGACTGATACTTTTGCTTCAGTTTTTCGTGATTTTTTTTTGTTGATATAGAAAGTTAAACTCTGAGCAAAAACAATTTGAAAATTAGTAGAGCGATTCCACGAACAAGTGGGAAATTTTTCCAGTTTTAATTTTTTGTATTTTTTGATTTGCATGGAACCTTGCATACAAGTTTTTGGGGAACAAAAACGCCGTTTTGCATACTTGGTTCGCCATTTTTAATCTAGCCTTACTTATGAGAAGGGCCTATGAAAAATGCACATGATATCTTCAAAAAATTGTATCTCGAAAACGGTTTGTCTGATCGGTTTGGTGTCTTCGGCGAAGTTTTAGACAATTGTTGGTGCTATATGGAGAAAATATGCACGGTAAAAAAATATGTTTGGTTTTTGTGATTTGAACTAAAATATAGTTTTTCCCTCAAAAGTGACATGTCAATATTTTTTTTATTATCCTTATGTTATAGCTGACTGAAAATGCTACCTAGTGCACAGTGGGTTGTTCTGGAGAAAAATAGGTTACAGTGAAAAAAAAATGTTTTAAAAAATTACGGTTTTCAAAAAAAGCTATTAAGTAAAGTCAAAAAAGTTTGTCGCCCTAATTTTATGAAAGTACATCAAATTTGCAAGAAAAAAGTACTTCGGTAACATTTTTCTAAGATGCACCGTTTAGAAGATATTACTAATTTAATATTGATTTTTTTTGATAACTTAATAAGTTTTAGCCCTTTTCGAATGTACTCCGTGTTTCTCCAGTTTCAAAAGTATTTTTTTCGGAAAGATTGGAAAATTTTGAGTTAAAATGACACTGACAGCTTAAAGATTTGAGTGAAATTCTCTGCCTTAAAAGTATTTTGAAAAACAAGTTACAAAATCCCACTATCAGGAACAATGATTTCTTCTAGTGGTTTTTGGTGTATTGTGTTGAAAATGTGCATTCAACTCTTGCATATCGCAAGCTCCTCAATTAGCAAGATTCAAAAGAGCGAATAAGGCTTATTTTTCAGGGGTGGTATTTGTGCGCAATAAAAAATAACATTATACTTTGTACATCAGTTTATTTTTATTCCTGTATTTTTATCAAATTATTGTTTACACAACTTTCTTAACAATATCGAATATTTTGGCATCATTGTCAGGGCAGTTTGAATAAAGCTTTGCCTTTATTGTATTTTCTGATAGAGGAAGAAATGAGTGGAATTTTTGAGTTCCTTGAATTGTTTTTGCATTATTATATTGATTATTTAGCTGCAAAGACATATTTTCGTATTCTTCTGTAGTAGAATAACAAAATGACAACTTTGTAAGTTCTTCTTCTTTTCGTTTGTTTGCCCAATTAAACAACTCTCTTGCAGTCTTTATCGGGTGTTCGCGTTCTTTGGCTAAACTTGCTCTGGTAGCCATGCGTTTTATCGTACCTCCAATAGCATCGCATGGACCTTTTCCGTGCGATGTTGCGAAGAAATGCCATTCAGCGTCAATACCATACTTTGACTTAAACTTACAAAGGCTAGAAAAGTTTTTTCGGTTTTTATACTGTGAAGCAGCACCATCTGACATAAAATAAATTTTTTTCATGTTTTTATTTTGATCAATTTGTAAAAAGTTCATCATTTTATCAATAAACAAATTAACAGCGACTGAATCATGTCTTAGTTCTTCTGAAATTATAATGAAGCTAAAATGTTTAATTTGCCTATTTTCAGTATAATATATTACGAAAGGATGGATTGTGGCCTGTTGCACGTTCCAATGGTGTGATTGAACTTCATCCTGCAAAACGAAGCTGTAATTTTCAGAAAAGTCACAAATAGCCAAAAATTCACCATCTTGCAAGTTTTGTTTTGTAGTTTTCAAAAAATTGGATTGTTCGGTTTTTACAAAATCATGCGGAATCAAACTTTCTAATTTTGAGCTGAAAAATGTAACAAAGTCATCGGTTTGCTTTACAATAGTTTCTAAATCACATCTGTCAGTGGTAACCCATTGTTCGAATTTTAAATTAAATTAATTTAATTAAATTGACATTTTCATGCGTAGTGCAAACGCAAACATTATGTGTTCCTGTGATAGTCAATAGTTTACATTGCCTTGGCCGGAGGCTTGCAAATGATGAAAACCCTATTTTTACATTGACGTACACTTCATTAAAGCGATTAAAAGCTTCTCTTAATGTCATCATTAACAATCTTTTCTGAACAGCTAATCTCTTATTTCCTGTCTTTACGCTAACAAAATCTCTTTGGCCTGGCATTGCACGGCTTATATCATCGTCCTCAAAAAAAATCAAAACCAGTTCTTTTGTTTCATTACTCAAAGCTTTTCCAGAGCTTGAACCTTGAGATGAATCTAATACATTATTTTTTTTTTTTTTTTTTTTTTTTTTTTTTTTTTTTTTTTTTTTTTTTTTTTTTTTTTTTTTTTTTTTTTTTTTTTTTTTTTTAGAGACGAACCAGCCAAGGGCTGAAAGTCTCTCTAATAAAGACAAATCAATCAATCAATCATTATTTTTTTCCTTTCTTGCATCTGATGCCATATTTCTACTAGTTTTAAATTCGTCTACAATTTTTTGTACTGACCATGATTTTGGTAACAATGATAAAATTGATAGTTTTTCTTGCCTTGTGGCTGAATTTAAAAATTTAATTTTCATATTTTCTATGACTTCATTAAACTCGTTTGCTTTTTCTGTTTTAGCGTCTAATTTAAAAAGATTTCTTCGTACACCTTCGACGATTTCAGCGCACTTTTTTTCAGGATAGTGAACATTTTTAACCTTACCTAAATCTATAGGCGAAACACGAATAGCTGCTATTCCTCGGTTGAATATTTCGACGTCTACAGGCATCGTGAAGTCTTCATTTGATTGAATTGTGCTTAGCGTTGACCCTGATGGTATCGTGACCAAACTTTCATAGCTTTGCGAATCAGGTACAACAGGTATGGTCTGAACAGTTGGCATCCTTGAGCCACCGGCTACGCTTTGTTCTTCGTTTTGGGTGAGGTGAGCTCTTGAATCAATATGTAGACGGCAAGACGAACAAATACGAAAATCCTTGGTGTTCAGTGTGGATACCTTGGAAAATCCAATTGACTTTAGTTTTTGGATGATACCATCCGTGAGATATCGCAGCTCTTTCGAACACTGAATGTCTTTGAATGGACGAATACATCTGATTTTACTCATTTTGTAATCTGTAATTGAGGTATCAGTCGGCAGCCGTCTAGTTTGATGGAAGGTGACTAATATTATACTAATATTATACCAATTTTAATCAAAATTGGCTGAAATCTTGCGAAAAGCTGGAATTATACTAATGTCATCGTGTCAGACTACGTTGATTTGATCCACTTTTTTGTTTATTGATCTTTGTTCTGCCGCTTGTGTTGTATGTAAGAGGTAGCGGTCGCGTTCGAATGAAATAAAGCAAGCTGACACCCGACCGCGACAACGAAACGAAGGCAGTGAAAAGTGTCGAATGTTTACAAGCCTGGGCCAGCGTGGCCATGGTGGACTAGTTCCAACAAAGACCATGTTTACAATCACCAACTGTACGTAGTACAGCTAACTGGTATCTAATTACCTGTATCTAATACTTATTAGCACGTTTTCAGCAGAAGGCAATAAAAACCACTGGAAGAAATCATTGTTCTTGATAGTGGGATTTTGTAACTTGTTTTTCAAAATACTTCTAAGGCAGAGAATTTCACTCAAATCTTT